>NC_139165.1:12644458-12868002 GCF_965202585.1 Thalia democratica | reverse complement strand
TAATTTAATTGAAACATCAAGTTAATAAGTTATATTCTAAATCTTTCTCTCAACCAAAGAAAGCTTTTAAAACCCCTACTTTTTCTGAAATGTATTTAAAAAAAACCTATAAAAACAGTTTTAAGCCATTTTTGTTATATACTACATCTAAGTTATCAGTAAGTAAACAGCATTTATAAAAAGGAATAAAATAAATTGAAATTTATTTTATGTTTGTATTAGAATGACGGTAAGTGTATCGGCAAAAAAATTGCTTTTTACTGAATACTATGAAAAAAATATTTTTTATTTTCAAATTGAGCTAAACATAAAGCTGATGCTTGTTTTTAAATACTGTTGAACCTGTTATTTATCGACTAGGGTAACATTACATTTTATAACATTCATTTTTACATTTTTTTTTTCCTTTAAAAGCTTGTGAAAACAGCAAGAAATTTAAAACTAACGTATCCAGTTATGCTTTTTTATTTCAGGTACATAGTAAAGCATATTAATTTTATTATACATTACAAATGTTTTTGTAAACAAAGTTTTCATGTTTGTAGTTTCTACAGTATATACTAGGTTTTTCTTAACTTTTTTTTTTCCATAAGCCACCTTTGAAAAATTAATAAACCTACTGCTCTCTTTTAAAAACTACGTTTAAAAGCGACTAAGACTTTTTTCTTCTTTATTGTAAACTCCAGAATATCTATTGTGTCCATTTTATTTTATTCATATTTTGGTATGGTGGTTAGGGATAACGGTATAAATGTCCTTAACAAAAGTATAAAATATAAATAATTTTTAGGTTTAGTTAACCCAAGAACTTTATTTTTAATTTACAAAAGTACCAAGAGATGGTATAAGTCATCAAAGACTAAAGTAAAGTTGTAATCAAAGTAGGACTTTTGAAATAATAAATTTAACATATGTGTGTTTTTTTATTTAGTAAAATTATATCTATATGTTTTTTTTTACTTCAGATATTAAATTTTACCATATTGAAGAGGTTCGTTATACATTTTAAAATACTAAACAGTTTAATAAAGATTCAGAAAAATATGTAATTATTTAATTTTTTTACAAGTATAATAAAAACGAGGATTAACTAACTAATTAAGTATCTATTAAAGATTATCTATTTATAAAAACAGCAGTCATTACTTTTTCGAGTCCGTCGATGTTTTGAGTAAATACTTTCAGCACCTGTTTTCTGTCGAACAAATTCTTTATGAACTTGTGAGCAACCGAAGGGTAGTGATCAGGATTCGGCATAATCTCCTTTGAAGTTTCCAGGAACGGCCTCGGATCTTTTTTGAACTGCTCAAGATCGAAGACCAGCCTGGGATCTTCCAAATTGTACTGTTTGAACTTTTCACTGTTGTAGAGACCGTTAGGGCTCCTAAAAAATGTTTAGTTTAATATGTGCAAATATTCTTATTAACTTTTAAACTTTTCACAAATAAAAATCCTCGACTTTTACCTGAAATCAGGAATTCCACAGTTAGTTGATATTCCAGCTCCAGTCAGAAAAACGATGCTTTTGTAAGTTCCAAGTTGTATTCCTTTTAATACTTCAGGTAACATAGAACACCTATTTAAGTCAAATACTAACTTTAATATGGTTAAAATCTTTTTTATTTAATAAACAAACAATAAGTTTGAACAAATTTTTGAATAAAACATATACAGTACACTTATAATATTTTGAAAATATAGTTAACTATTTAAGCTAAATCAAACATATTTAAAAATTCTTACTTTGAACTTTCTCTAGTCTGTCTTTGTTTTCCCAAAGTTTCAATACATTTATCCACATCTTCTTTTGCAACGACATGTTTCATTGTTTTATACAGATTTTCTGACACACCATTTAAAAATATGTTTTCTTTTTTGATTTTCTTGACTTTTTGAGTTTTTTCGTTATTATGATGCTTCGCAGGTCTCTTTGTAGTTTTGTTCGGATGGATTTTTGTTTCCATGTTTATTCCATATGCTTTTCCTTCATGAGTTTCTTGAATTTTTGCTAGCTCACTGTATGTTTGAGGATGTTGTTTTATTTTCAACTTCATTCCGGATGCTTTTCCTTGGTCAGTTCCTTTAGTTTTTTCCAGCTTTCTTTCAACGATCTCTATGACTCGTGTCGCATTATCGTGATCGAAAAGCTTCTTTATTATTGAGTTTTTGAGATGTTTGAAGTCGCTGAAGTTGTACTGGTTGCGAAAAAGAAAATGATTTTACTCTTAAAAAATAACGCTCTTGTTCTAAAAATTCTCATTTATCATCGTTTATGTAAAGTTTTAGGTATTTTTTTTGCATAGAATTTTGTGCCCGAAATGATAGAGACATTTGTTTTTGAGTATTGGCAAGTTTAAAAAAAAATAAAAATAAAATTTCAAAAAAGAAACTTACTTGTTCATTTTTATTGAATTTTGTTGCTCAAAAATTTGCATAAATTTTCATATTTACAGTGCTGTCTAGTTTTCATATAAAAACTACTTTAGCTTGTTTATATCAGTTAGGTAAACTTGATGTTCTTATTATAAATATATTTGACTAAAATGCTTATGGAGTTGAATATTTAAATTAATGGAAGTTTACAAAAACAAACCTAAATAAAATATTATCAATAAACATTTGTGTTCAATTGTTGTGCTAAAATAATCAACTAAATTGAGTTTAGTTTGTTGAATAAATAAAGTTTAAGAGGTTTTCTATTTAAATAAGTTTCTTCGTTCGTCTACTCTTGTGTTATACATTTATTATTGTTAACAAGTTACATAGTTTTTAATTTAATGTTTGTTTTATTTTTATACGTTTAATTGTTTATACAAAACCTTTTAATTTAAACATAAATTTAAAACTGAAATTATAAATGTAGCACAGATATTGTTATCAACATAGTTCAAATATTAGTATCTTTTTTCTTTTAACTTTTAACTCATATGCTGTTGAAAAATATAAGTTTGAAAGATCCTCTAAAACAAGTAAAAAATGTAGTTTCAAGTTTTAAAGTTCTATTTTTCTTACTTTTCATCCTTTTTATAAACTGTTTGGTGTTTTTTGAAGCAGAATTAGGTGATTGACATGATGGTAAAATTTATTTAAAAGTAAAACAAGGTTTAAAAAACACAACTAAAACTTTTAAAACAGTTTAAAGTTTTCAAAAGAAGAGAAGATAAAATCAATTTTCCTGTTTGAATTTTGCATAATAACATAGTGTGAATATAAAGTTTGAGAAAATCTTGTTTTTCATCGTTTTAAAAAGTTTTTTGGGTTTTTCTAGCATTAAATTTTCTGACAGAAACGATGGAGATATTTATTTTTAGTTATTGGCAAGTTTATAATAAAAAATGAAAAAATTTGAAAAAAGTTATACTTGTTCATTTTTATTCGATTTTGTTGCATATCAATTTGCATAATTTATAATGACTACAGCTGGCTAGGTCTTTAGATAAAACTACTTTTTTATAGAGTTTATTATTGTAACTAGTTCTTTAACAGTTTATCAAAGATTTTTTTTTTAGCTTAACAGTTTTATTAGTGTTTTGATGCGTATTAATTCAGTTTGTAAAGTTAGGCTAAACATTGGTGTCTGTGTAAGTATTTATTCTCAACTTATTGCAAATAGTTGTTCTTATAAATACTAGAGTTAAGCACTATTTTATAAATAAGTACTACACTAATCAATAAGTTTTATAAACTAGTTTTCAATCACTTTCAATGTAAATATTAGCTGTTAGCTTAAGTGTTTAGTAAGATATCATTAGGTTAATTGGTTAGTTTTATCATTATGATTTAAATGACAAACATGAAATAGTTTTTGTATAAAAAAGTTAAATCTTTACTTTAGTGAAACTTGACAAACAATACTGAAATAACTGTGATAAAGTAAAATACCTTTTGTTAAAAATTATATTTAGCAATAAGTTCACATATATTTACTTTTGAATGATACCAGTTCAACTGTCATGATAAGTTTTAGCTTAGTTTATATGTAAGTTCCATAATGAGTAAAATGTGCTGGTTTTTCCATCAGGAACAGTATGTAGTTTAAAAAAACACAATACTGTGAATACTTGTTTTACAATTTTAAGAGTTCAATAAAAGATTTTATTGGATCTAAATTAGTTCAACTGTTCTGCAGCTCACAAGTATTTATTCAAATAACTAGAGTTTAAAGTGAACAATAGTATTCACATTATCAAGTTGTTTGACTATACATAGAAATGGAGTCAAATCATATAGATAAGTTTGTCAGTATACACATAAAATAAAAGCTCTTTTTTGTCAAATTCTAAGTAGTACATTATCTATAAACTTGATGAAATGTTTTTATTGTATGCCATAACTTACATTAAACTTTTTAATTAAGAAATAGTACTAAACTTAAGTCATGTAAAAAAAATCTGTTGTACAAATAAAAACGACCAAATTAAAAGTACAGAGTTTGTAAGATTATGCTAAGCTTTAACGTGTGCATAAATTTTTATTCACATACTTATGACAACTTAGGGTATTTTTAATACTAGAGTGTAGTATTCTTTTGTAAATAAGTACACAAACCAACAAGTTTCTGTAGAAAGTACTTAAGAAAAGTCAGTCATAAGTTTACTGTAGTTGTATTAAAACCACACCTTTTTTTAATCATTTATATTTACTCATGTGAGTTGTGTTTTGTTTAAGCAGTTAATGAGTAGATACAAATATAAACCTTTAAACTAAAGAAAATATTAAAAAATATAGCAGAGATTTTTGTTATGAACATAGTTCGATTACTAGTATCTGCTAATTGTTTCTAAATCCTTTCACGCAAAAATATACAAGTTTTAAAAAGCAAACAGTTTAATTCAAAGCTTTGAAGTTTTTAAGTTCTATTTTGCTTATTTTTCATCCTTTTTTTAAAGTGTTTGGTGTTTTTTGAAGCAGAATTTGGTGCTCGACATGATGGTGAAGTTTATTTTTGAAAAAAACAAGGTTTGAAAAAAATATAGCAAAAAGTTTAAAATTAGCTTAAAACTTTCAAAGCGAGAGAAGAGAGACCTCGTGAATGTCACCAAGCGAATTTTTTGCACCAAGCTTTTATTTATTACGTAATTATAAAAATTTCTGTTTGCAGAAATTTTTAATGAAATAGCATTCATTTGTAAAATGTTTTGTTACTGGTAGCAGCTCTTGTCATTTTTTACTTTATCTTTACTTTCATAAATTATTTTAGAGTTTACCATTTTATATGTTTTTTTAAGTAATAAAAGGTACTAAAAGCAGATACACAAAATCAATTACTTGGTTTGAAAAAAAATCAGCATTGTCTTTAACAGTTGAAACTTTAACTGTTTATGCTTGAAAAAAATGAACATAAAACAAAATGTCTGTATGTATTAAAAGTATCTTGAACCAACAGTCTTCTACTCTAACCATGTGATTCATTATCTTTTTTTCATGATTTCAGAGAAAAGTGTTTACCTTTATGTTGAAAAAGAGTCTAAAATCAACAGTCTGTTACATTATAAGTAATCATGTTTTTCTACTTCATCATAGTTGCATTGAAAAGTTTTATATTCAGCACAAACAAATTGGGCATCTCTGCTTCAATTTCTGTTTGCTGAAATTTCAGTTTTCAAAAATTTCTTTTAACAGAAATTTTTAATGAAATAACATTTATTTGTAAAATGTTTTGTTACTGGTAGCAGCTCTTGTCATTCTTTACTTTACTTTCATAAATTATTTTAGAGTGTACCTTTTTATATGTTTTTTTAAGTAATAAAAGGTACTAAAAGCAGATACACAAAATCAATTACTTGGTTTGAAAAAAAAAATCAGCAGTGTCTTTAACAGTTGAAACTCAAACTGTCTATGCTTGAAAAAATGAACATAAAACAAAATGTCTGTATGTTTTAAAAGTATCTTGAATCAATAGTCTTCTACTCTAACCATGTGATTCATTATCTTTTTTCGTGATTTCAGAGAAAAGTGTTTACCTTTATGTTGAAAAAGTGTCTCAAATCAACAGTCTGCTACATTATAAGTAATCATGTTTTTCTACTTCATCATAGTTGCACTGAAAAGCTTTATAGTAAGCACAAACAAATTAGGCATATCTGTTTAAATTTCACAGCAATCATCTATATCAATCCTTCTGGCCACTAACCTTCTTGTGGCAGTTCAAATATCAGGTCTGTTCTTAGTTTACTGCTCTTATTGAGGTAAGTGATTTATATGTTATACAAAATAGTTAATAATAAGATAATAAGCTTGTTATAAGATTAATTTTCAGGGTTACCAACATTTAATTTTTTGTAGTGCTCAGGTGTTTTTAGATACTTGAAAATTAATTGTTTCATAAAATATTGTCATTATTTTTGTAAATATAGAATATCAATACTACAAATTAGTGCTCAAAATCAATAAGTATAAGTAAAGTACATAACACATTAACACCTTTTGGTGCTTAGTTTCTAATTTTATTCAAGTAAAAATGAAATTTGGTTTAAATGAGTACAGTTTTTGAATTAAAGAGTGGCAGCCCTGGTACTTAATGTCATAAAACTAAGAATTAATTACAATGAAAATTTTAGATTAAAAAATATCTTATAGAGTTTCTAAAGTGTGCAAAAGTAACTAAAATATGTTACTATTAAACTTCATTAGCTTTTCTATATGTCAAAACTTGTTTGTTATAAATCTTTATAAAGAAATTACAATGTAAAACGTTCAATTATCATTTTAGAGGTAAAAATCAAGCTGTTATTTTGTAAAGTGTTACTACAAGTTTGAAAATTAAGTAGTTAATTTTAAATCTTTGCACACTTTTAAAGACACATTGTTAATAATTGTTTAAGTAAATGTTTTATTACTATGTTTATATCCCTTAAGCACTCAAAGCTATAGTGTAAAATGTTTGTGTGTAAGTGACTTATTTTTTTACATTTGAACATATAGGAACACAAACAACATTCAGGCAGCTTGATCAACTGCCTGATGTTTAGTGTTTTTGTATGTTTATATAATTAAGTTAGATATGAGTCTGGTTTGTTGCAGTCACTTGTAATGATTATAGTTAACAGTAATAATATGTTTCAAAGTTTATGTGTATTATAACTTTGAAAACCATTTAGTGGTTATTATAATTGATAGAGTTATGATAAGAAACTTGTAACTAGCTGACAAAAACCAGACTGTTATCTGACTATGTATTATCTTTATAAAAAGACTATATTGTACTGATATAACTTAATTTTTTAGAGTACTTCAAAATAGTCTTTTTATGGAATTTTAGTTGTGACATTATAAAATAGTAAATCACAAGCATTTATTTGTCTTCAACTTGATACTATGTGTAGCATTAAACAAAGTGTTTTTTTAGTCTAATCTCAATATATATTAAATTCCATATAAAATAAATACTTATGATATACTGTTAGATAACGTCACCACAAGAATTCTAAAGGAAGACTATATAAACAATTAATAAACAATATGCAAACCGTTTTTATCTAAACAAAAAACACTGTCAAAAACTTTTGAAAAGAAATGGAATTTTCAGTTCAATATTTTTGTAATTATATTTTATAGCAACTCTATGTTGTTGGTTAATAGCTACTCAAGAAGAGTTTTTGACAGTGGTGGCTTAGATTTAAATATGTTAGTTGCAAGTATAGAAATTGAATAATGTAAGTTAGGCTAAAATGTGTGTATTTTAACTGGGTCGGCTGCAGTTGTAAGGTTTTGTTATGTTTTCAATCATAACATTATGAGGTGAAGTGATGATACAGCATAATAATAAGAACAATTACCAAGTTACATAAAAGTAAAATGAAAAACAAGTATTATAACTTCAAACTTAAAATTAATAAATATTGTAATATATTAGCCAATCAGAAGCGACGTTAGAACTGCAGCCAGACCTTTGATTTGTTATTCACATGAGGTAGTATGGTTTAGTTTGTAACAATGCGTTAAGGTGATTTTTAATGTCTGTAAGGTACGCGATTCAAGAAATACGCACACGCATAAGGTACGCACTAAATTATTAAGGCCCGCCACACATTTTTTTCACAAATGGGGATTTCCCTAAAGTGAAAATGTGGCGGGAAAATTTTGAGATTGGTAATAAAAATAATTTTTTAAGGCATTTCGCCGGCTCCGCCGGCGAAAAATTTTTCACTTTTCTCCCAACCATTTTTTCTTGAAAACCTAATTACGCTTGGACTTCAGTTAGTAAGCCTGACAGCCAAACCAGATAAAAGTGTGGTACTGAGCTTCAAGTGTAATTCGGTTTTGAGTTAAAGTGGTGGCGGACAGCTTTCGTTATTTGTGCATAAGTCCCTTCCGCTGCGAATTCCTCCTCCTCCGGAGGAGGAATTCTTGCTCACGGGACTTTTGCACAAATAACGAAAGCCGTCCTTTAGGCCACGTCCTTATGCTGGTCGGCACCTAATTAGTTTTTTGTTTGATGTACGAGTAGTTACGCACGTTCTTTTAGCATGTTATTTTTCTCTCATATACTTGTGAGTATCCAGATATATATTAAAAACAACTGAATTACAGTAAAGTTTTATGTTTTATAGTATATAAAATTGATGTAGTACTCCAAATGGTACAGTTTTGCAGTAGACAATCAATTTATTATTCTATATATAACACTTCACTTATTGTAGTTTGGTTTATTAATATCATTCAATTGTATTTTGTCTAATAAATTTACTAGTTGTACATACCAGTTAGCTAACCTATAAAAGTCTTCTATCTATTGCATATATTATAGTATCATTCTATTGCAATTCAAAAAGTTATAATAATTCAAGTTACCAAGTCTCATAAACGGCAAATAAATTCTTAGTATAGTATTTAATTGAAATAAAATTAAACATTTTAACAATGGTTTTGCAAAATATGTTATTAAAATTAGTTAATGTAATACATTGCGTTGTTAATAATAAAAATCATACACTTTTGTAAGAAGTATCTAAGTAACATTGTAATAGAAGATTTATGTCACTTTAAATAGAAACCAAGTTTAAGTTTTCCATTTACATAAGGCAGTTTTTACATCTTTATTTCTATAAAAAAGTTTAAATAAGACTCTAATAAATCAGACTGTTTTTGTCCACCATTTTTCAAGTAATTTTGCAATATTTTTTATTTTTCCCTACTTACAATTATTACGTCATCACCCTGTGGTCTCATACAGTATAGACTTAGTAATTTTTATTACACTTTAGTTGTATATGGATTATATCTTTTGGATTATAAATTATTAAGTTTGTTTCTATACTTTAAAGTAATATGTCAATGAATAAGACTAATTGTATGTACTTAATAAGTTTTCGATAACACTCTGTCAGTTAAATTAAATAAATAATGGTAGGTATATAACAATTCAATTAAGTAGTTAGACATAACAATTTGTACTACTTGTTAATACTAAATTGTATATTGTTAAATGGGTCTATTAGAAAGTAAAGATTTCAGACTATATTGGATTTAATGACACAAGTAAATAAAATATTGTGGAAATTAAAAGGTGTATCAAAATATAAAAACTATAAGACTAGAAGTTAAAAAATATTGTTTTACTCTTTAAAAATAACGCTCTTGTTCTATCAATACTCATTTTTCATCGTGTTTATAAAGTTTTTGGTCTTTTTTTTGCATATAATTTTGTGCCTGAAATGACGAAAACATTAGTTTTTGAGTATTGGCAAGTTTAAGAAAAAAAGAAGAAAATTCAATTAAGAAAAAGTTGAATGTTCATTTTCATTGAATTTTAATGCTTATAAATTTGCATAAATACTAATGTTTACAGTTCAGTCTAATTTTCAGATAAAAACTACTTTAGCTTGGTTCTATCACTTAGGTAAACTTGCTGTTGTTATTATAAATGTGATTGACCTGAAATGCTTACGGTGTTGAATATTAAGACTAATAGAAGTTTACTAAAACAAACCTAAAAAAAAGTTTAATAAAATTTGTTCTAAAATAGTCAACTTGATTTAATCAAAGAAAAGATGTTTCTATATTTTAACAAATATATTTGTTAGTTTACTCTTTTGTTACACATTTATTGTTGTAAATAAGTTACATAGTTTTCACATTAATGTTTGTTTGTTTTTTATACATTTAATTGTTTATAAAAACCTTTAAGTTTAAACAGTTGTTTAAAACTGAAATTAAAATGTGGCAGAAATATTTGTTATCAAAACAGTTGAAAATTTTCTGATTATCAAAGCATTTAATAAGTTTTGTTCTTTCATTTAGAACTAAGCAACAAAAATCAGAACTGCATTTAATATGTACACTGGTTCTGCTTAGGCAGCTTTTGAATGAAAATTTTTCAAATATCGAAATTAACGTAAAAGTTTTGTGTAAAACAAACAGCTTTATCTTTGTACGTATATTTCAAATGAAAAGTGTAACAACCATTTATAACTAAATAAACTTGTTTAAAATTAAAGTTACCTATATATTTTTTGCACTTACGAGGTCTTTTACCGAACATAGTTGGCATCACAGAATCTTGAAAGAATAAAATATAATATTTCTCCTCCAGTAATTGAGATCTATTTGTTTGTTTTTGTAAAAATCAAGTCATAAAGTACTTTATTTACTTTATATACCAGCATTGAAGTCAAACTTACAAGTAGCTGATGGATCAGCGATTGTCAACCCGCTACAACAGCCGTAGGCAGTGAGATCGAATCCAGCCATCAGCAATTTTTGTTGATAAAATTTTAGCAAATTGTTTCAGCTTAAACTGTTCAGTATCCTATATCTTTTTTTAACATTTTTGTGTACAAAAGTAGCTTGAAGAAGAGAAATGAATAAACTATAAACAATTTAATTTTAAAAATTGCGTTCTTACTGTTATACTTCCGTAACAGAATGTTTTTATAAATATCAACGAATAGAATAAACTTAATTCGAAAACATACGTTGAATAAAATAGTTTCGAATGTTATTATAAACAAACACAAAGAACTGAAATATGGTCAAAACATTGTTATAAAAGTTATGCCTTGGTGTTAATTCTTCTGTGTTGACCAAATTTTTGTGTGGTTACTAGTGTGCTTATTTTTACAGGTACTTTTGATTTTGCGACTGAAAAAACTTCAAGTTCCGAAAGTATCATAAAAACACCATTTGCATAACTTTAGATGATTCGAAGAATCTTTAACCTTACCTCCAACCGATTTTCTAATTACCACCCCAATGCAAAATGTATGGGATCCAAAAAATGCGACCTTGGAGTTTTAAGCTGATTTTTTTTAATGTGGCTACACACAAACAGATTGTGAACAATTTGAAACGATTTAAATAAGTTTCTTGACTTTATGTAATTTTTATCACTTTTTGTAAGTTTTCTTGAATATCCAGTTTTTTTTTTCAAAAAACGAGAAATGATACCAAAAACTTTTTTTGAATATGTTAAATAACAAATTACTGACCAAGGGTAAGGGTTGGGGATAACACTAATAGTGAAATTAAATAACTGTGCAAAAGTGCGATCAAAAGTGAACTGTCTTTGAAAGGTATAAAAAGCATCAAAGTTTGTTTAATGTTGTATTTATACACTACTTTTTGATACAGCTTCAAGTTAACTTCATTGTGCTTATTTCAATAAAAATTTTTGGGTTTGAGTTTTATTGATTGTTGCCAAACTTTATATTAAATTTTAGGCATAAGCACTATAAATTTGTGAACAACTTGGTAATATAATAAACTAATTAAGTTAGATTCACTTAAACATTGTTTTGTTACTGAATATGTTTTGTAACAATAAACATTGTACAAAAGCTATAAAAGAAAACATAAAACGTCAGAAGTGTTTATAATGATTAGTTTATAGTGATTAGTATATTTTTATCAAAAAAATCTGCTTAAAGCAATTTTAATGAATCTTGTTTGTAATTTAATTTAATTTAAATTTCAAGTATACTTTGTGATACTTGATTATGGGGCATCTCATAATTCGTTTAACTTGAGGTATAAATGAAACTTTATATTTGTTATAAATAGTATATTTTTATCAAAAAATGTGCGTAAAGCAGTTTGAATGATTCTTGTTTGTAATTTAATTCAAATTTCAAGTATATTTTGTCTTGATGCTTGATTATTGAGCTTAGTTTAGTTACTCACTTTTTCTGTGAACACAACGTGCATAAAAAGCAAGAGGGTACTGTATATATTTATTTGAAAGAAAAATTTTATTTTTAAATACTAACTGCTTGCAAATAAAAATTAACGGGACAGTTAATTTTAAAGTTTTAGTTATGGTATAAGGCATATTTTTATTGTTTAAGCTTTAATAACTTACACCAGGTAAAGGAAAAACTACAAACACCAACATTCTCTCGGTTCTCGGTAAAACAATATTTACAGAACTTTGTTATAATACTACATAAACGGTAAATGAAAACTTGACTAATTAACTATAATTTAAAATAAAGAGGTTATCAAATTTTTTGAAAAGTTTATTGTGCACAGATTTAAGAAGTTTACACGAATCAAAAGAAATTACTTAACATTTATTATCCTAAAAACACAAAATAAAAAGCAAACTTAAGCCTAGAAACTCCATGGAATAGAAAAAAAAAGACCGAAAAGTATTTTAGAAAAATTTAAATTAAAATCATATATTTAATTGTATGTTTAAAAACTAAACAATAAAAACTATTTTGTAATCTAGAAAAAATTTAAACATTAAATTTTTATATTAACATTTAAGTTCATCATCATGTTAGTTTCATTTCAAAAATTTTTATTTAAAAAATGGTAGAAGTTAAGGCAAAAATAAACTTCATCAAACTATTTATATCAAATTTAAAAAGAACTGTTTTAATAAAAATAAATCAGCAGTCTGTGTTATACCCAGTAACAATTTTTTGTAAAAGATATTAAATAATTAAACTTTATAACTATTTTACTAAACCATTAAATATAGAGTTTACAAAATAAAAACTGGCTAATTAGCGAAAAGTTAAAAACATCAGCAAATAATATGCATGGGGTATGACGCGTTGAAACAATAGCGATTATTTTTAAATCATCTTGTTCAGGATTGTACAAAATTCATCAATGTCACCTTCCATAACCATCTTTTTGTGTGGAGCCTGTGTGTTGGTCTCAAAGAATTTTGTTGCATGTCTGTTGATTAGAAGTTTCGGGCAAACATTAGACACTTCTTCAACCAGTCCATTTATCGGTGGTACCTATTTGTTAGTTACATAAAAATAAAATTTTACAATACTCTAAAATTTCAACAAAATTAAAAAAAAAAAATTGTTACTAAACAGAAATGTCGTTGTTCAATAATTTAAAAAAAAACGTTTCTTTTTACGTCATGCTTTACTCACCTGTAGAGAAGTTCCCATCACAATGAGAAGGTCGCATTCGGACAAAACTTCTTTCACTTCTGGAGAAAACTGCCACTTTTCACAATCAAAAATTGATTTATCAAGAGGCTCTTGGAACAAAATGACGTCAGGCTTGATAACTCCGTCGCAACTTTTGTTACGGCATGTTGACACTCTAACTGCTTCAATGTCATCCTAGAAATATATGCAAAATAATTTAGCGTTAATTGTTTTCTTATTTTTAACAAGTTTATCATTAAGAAGCACTTTTACAAATAAAACTTGACGTTTCCAAAAAATTTTATGATTATAAACAAATCTTTAATAACTAATTGAGTTTCACAAGAATACTTTTTTTACTACGGTGTACAAGTAGAGATTTACTACTTATAAATACATTAAAAATCTTTCGGTAAAAAAATAACTTTGTAAAAATTAAATTGTTAAAAATTTTATGAATTTATTACTTTAATGTCATCTAAAACGTATTTTTCTTCACATTTCATGCATGTAGCTGTGTCATAACCTCCGTGGCAGAACACCAGTCTATCCTTCGGTATATCAGCAACTGTAATTTATTCAATTAGCTAAATGATTGTTAATAATATAAACTTTGTATATGTTGTCTTTGTTTTTTTAAGCTAAGATTTAGAGTTTTTTTTACTTTTAGATATTAAATTTTATCATATTAAAGAGGTTCGTTATACATTTTAAAATACTAAACAGTTTAATAAAGATTCAGAAAAATATGTAATTATTTAATTTTTTTAGAAGTATAATAAAAATAAGGAATAACTAACTAATAAAGTTAGATCTTTTGTTAACAAACGCTTCTTTTTTTTTTGATAGTTATAAAAATATAGTTTGTTTAATCAAAATTAGTACAACTGTTAAAAAAAATTAAAATATAACTTGTTAGCTTCGAAATAAAAGTATTTTAAACCGAGTTTCTCCTTTTTGCTTGAAATATATAGTATTTTGCTATTACATTCTATCAGGCACGTATATCTATGTGCAAAAAACTTCTTTTATTTCAGCTTGAAAAAACTGTACTTTCTTAGCTTTTAGTATTAATTTATACTTAGTCATGCACTCCTGAAAAATAAAATTGATATATATGTACTCTGTAGCATTTTTAGTGTCGTAAATATTAAACGAATTCAATGCATCTAATCTGTATACATTTAGCGCGTTAAAGATTTGATTTGTCAAAAAGCTGCATTGCAAAATTGATTCTAATGTAAGCTGTAGCTATAACTTCAAAATCAAAATCGTACAATTGTTTGTTACAAAAATTTGCTTAGTTTAATGTTTTTTCTATTGACTACGTTAAATGATTTTAAGTTAAATTGTGATTTTTTTATACTTATTTTCAAATAAAGTTTTATGGGTTAAGACAAACGGCAACAAATAAAGAGTCATAGGAGGTAAGGAGAAAAATAAATTGCTTTGTATACAGTTATCACCCATACTTCAACATTCCATTTTTGAAGTATTAACATAACTGCGAATTTTTATAGTCAGTTCAATTAAATTAGAGGTAGTATAAATTGCTATGCTTTCGCTAGGAGGTTATCACGCGTCATTTCAGATGTTTTAATTTTTGCAGATTCGTAACTTTTTTAAGCTAATTTGTCTCTACATTCTATTATTATTAGAGCACAGTTTATATTTTTTAGGAAAGTTAGAATTAAATAATTGTACAATTTATAATTCAATTGTATATTTTTGAAATTAAACTGTTAGTTTGTTTATATAAAACTTTTACTTAATTTTTCTTAAGCCAAATACTTTAAAATTATAATAATAATATTTAAACTACCAAAACTTAATAAACAAAAACGACCAGTGTTTCAAATATGAAAATCAGGATTTAATGAGACAACAAAATTCACATTGTATATTCTTTCGCAAACAGGCAGTTAAATACAAATGAAAAAAGCTCCTGATTTTTTGAATTTGCCTACATAAAACACTAGCTTTGCAAGAAACCACAACGATTAAAATTAACTTGAGAGAAATAACTATCAACCTTGGTAAAATCATTGTTTTTTTAGTTTTTTTTTTTATAGTAGAATCAAGTTATGTTGTGTCTCTTTTTTTTTATGTACTAATATTGTTGTGGTCTCGCATTACGATTCCTCCGTTTACCATTGCACCCCATGCCGCCTTTGTTGTGATTCTTCTTATTTCTATAATTCTTGTGGTTGCTGTTGAAGGGAAAAATTCGGATCTTTTCATCTGAGATCTGGGATGCTGCATCCTTTATTAAAGTTTCAGGTTTTTGTTTAGTTGTGAAATTTAAAAAACTTGAATTAACTTAAATAGGTTTGTAAAATAAACAGAAAACGTTATTTTAACTAAGAAGTTTTACGAACTTTTGTTTTACTAGCTATTACTAAACGAACAAGTGAAATATGATTTCAATTTTTATTTAAATTAGATTATTTAGAAGAAACCTTACAAAGAAACTCACTTTATCAGCCAGCACCGCGTTCACCGTCATCTTGTCCCGGAACGTCACCCGACCGAAGTTGTAACCGTCCTCGGAACTCCTGCTCTGCCTGCTCTCAACAACTTCCACCTTCAACACTTCTCCGTACTCCTCAAAGTGGCTCCTCACCTGCTCCTCAGTCACCTTCCTGCTCAGCCTCGTGATGTGGATTTTCTGCTCATCCGCGAAAGTAGGTTCGGAAGGTATGAGAGTTTCGGCAGCTGTGGAAGTTTCACCTTCTGCATGGTCGTTCGCACCTTTGTCAGCTGCACTTGCCTGTGAAACAAAGCATGTATTTTGCAAACGGTAGTAAAAAACGCAATTTTTTAAAAACATGCATATTACGTTATATTAAAACAAAAAAAAATCTTGTACGATTTATGGAATAGTTTGATTGAAACGCGCCGAACGTAAATTTGCACCTTATTGTTAACTCATTTTTTACAATTTGTTTTAAGTATTTCATACTTACTTCATCAATAACGATGGCTCCAATTTGGACAATGGAGGCGTCCAAACTTTCCAATGTAGTAGTTGTAGTATTTGATCCAGGCATATCGTTTGTACAGCTTACTTGGTGTTCATAAATCATTTCCTCTGCCGTACTTTTCTCAACTTCACCAGAGCTTTTTTGGCCGGTCACTGCATCTTGCTTACCAGACCAAGTGACGCTGTCCACATACTTGAAAAAAGATGACTCGACGCACAAGTTACCTTTTTCATCTCGCGGAGACAGCACAAAACTCTGAAAAAATTCCCGATCCTCGTTGTTATTGGTGATTGTACCGGTCACAAAAACATGTTTGCTTGTACCTACATCGCTTGCATCATTAATTCCGTACTCCATGTCTTCAACGTTGAAGTTATTAACACAACTCAGTTCCTTTGAGTAAATATGATTCAGTTTCATTAAAAATAAGTTGCTCTTAAGTATTGTATTTAATTGGTACGAGTTTTTTTAATATATTAATATATAAGAGTTTTAGATCAAATTTAAGTAAAAAAAAACATTATTTACTTAAAACTCTAGGAAAAATATTTTTAGAATTGTTTGTAGACTATAAACTCAACTCAGAAAAAGTACATTATGTTAAGAACGTAATTAATAAATTAAGTTATTAATTAGCAAGTTTTAATTTAATTGAAACATCAAGTTAATAAGTTATATTCTATATCTTTCTCTCAACCAAAGAAAGCTTTTAAAACCCCTACTTTTTCTGAAATGTATTTAAAAAAAACCTATAAAAACAGTTTTAAGCCATTTTTGTTATATACTACATCTAAGTTATCAGTAAGTAAACAGCATTTATAAAAAGGAATAAAATAAATTGAAATTTATTTTATGTTTGTATTAGAATGACGGTAAGTGGATCGGCAAAAAAATTGCTTTTTACTAAATACTATGAAAAAAATATTTTTTATTTTCAAATTGAGCTAAACATAAAGCTGATGCTTGTTTTTAAATACTGTTGAACCTGTTATTTATCGACTAGGTTAACATTACATTTTATAACATTCATTTTTACACTTTTTTTTTTCCTTTAAAAGCTTGTGAAAACAGCAAGAAATTTAAAACTAACGTATCCAGTTATGCTTTTTTATTTCAGGTACATAGTAAAGCATATTAATTTTATTATACATTACAAATGTTTTTGTAAACAAAGTTTTCATGTTTGTAGTTTCTACAGTATATACTAGGTTTTTCTTAACTTTTTTTTTTCCATAAGCCACCTTTGAAAAATTAATAAACCTACTGCTCTCTTTTAAAAACTACGTTTAAAAGCGACTAAGACTTTTTTCTTCTTTATTGTAAACTCCAGAATATCTATTGTGTTCATTTTATTTTATTCATATTTTGGTATGGTGGTTAGGAATAACGGTATAAATGTCCTTAACAAAAGTATAAAGTATAAAAAATTTTTAGGTTTAGTTAACCCAAGAACTTTATTTTTAATTTATAAAAGTACCAAGAGATGGTATAAGTCATCAAAATATAAAGTAAAGTTTCAATCAAAGTAGGACTTTTGAAATAATTAATTTAACATATGTGTGTTTTTTTATTTAGTAAAATTATATCTATATGTTTTTTTTTACTTCAGATATTAAGTTTTACCATATTAAAGAGGTTCGTTATACATTTTAAAATACTAAACAGTTTAATAAAGATTCAGAAAAATATGTAATTATTTAATTTTTTTACAAGTATAATAAAAACGAGGATTAACTAACTAATTAAGTATCTATTAAAGATTATCTATTTATAAAAACAGCAGTCATTACTTTTTCGAGTCCGTCGATGTTTTGAGTAAATACTTTCAGCACCTGTTTTCTGTCGAACAAATTCTTTATGAACTTGTGAGCAACCGAAGGGTAGTGATCAGGATTCGGCATAATCTCCTTTGAAGTTTTCAGGAACGGCCTCGGATCTTTTTTGAACTGCTCAAGATCGAAGACCAGCCTGGGATCTTCCAAATTGTACTGTTTGAACTTTTCACTGTTGTAGAGACCGTTAGGGCTCCTAAAAAATGTTTAGTTTAATATGTGTAAATATTCTTATTAACTTTTAAACTTTTCACAAATAAAAATCCTCGACTTTTACCTGAAATCAGGAATTCCACAGTTAGTTGATATTCCAGCTCCAGTCAGAAAAACGATGCTTTTGTAAGTTCCAAGTTGTATTCCTTTTAATACTTCAGGTAATATAGAACACCTATTTAAGTCAAATACTAACTTTAATATGGTTAAAATCTTTTTTATTTAATAAACAAACAATAAGTTTGAACAAATTTTTGAATAAAAAATATACAGTACACTTATAATATTTTGAAAATATAGTTAACTATTTAAGCTAAATCAAACATATTTAAAAATTCTTACTTTGAACTTTCTCTAGTCTGTCTTTGTTTTCCCAAAGTTTCAATACATTTATCCACATCTTCTTTTGCAACGACATGTTTCATTGTTTTATACAGATTTTCTGACACACCATTTAAAAATATGTTTTCTTTTTTGATTTTCTTGACTTTTTGAGTTTTTTCGTTATTATGATGCTTCGCAGGTCTCTTTGTAGTTTTGTTCGGATGGATTTTTGTTTCCATGTTTATTCCATATGCTTTTCCTTCATGAGTTTCTTTAATTTTCGCTAGCTCACTGTATGTTTGAGGATGTTGTTTTATTTTCAACTTCATTCCGGATGCTTTTCCTTGGTCAGTTCCTTTAGTTTTTTCCAGCTTACTTTCAACGATCTCTATGACTCGTGTCGCATTATCGTGATCGAAAAGCTTCTTTATTATTGAGTTTTTGAGATGTTTGAAGTCGCTGAAGTTGTACTGGTTGCGAAAAAGAAAATGATTTTACTCTTAAAAAATAACGCTCTTGTTCTAAAAATTCTCATTTTTCATCGTTTAAGTAAAGTTTTAGGTATTTTTTTTGCATAGAATTTTGTGCCCGAAATGATAGAGACATTTGTTTTTGATTATTGGCAAGTTTAAAAAAAAAAAAAATAAAATTTCAAAAAAGAAACTTACTTGTTCATTTTTATTGAATTTTGTTGCTCAAAAATTTGCATAAATTTTCATATTTACAGTGCTGTCTAGTTTTCATATAAAAACTACTTTAGCTTGTTTATATCAGTTAGGTAAACTTGATGTTCTTATTATAAATATAATTGACTAAAATGCTTATGGAGTTGAATATTTAAATTAATGGAAGTTTACAAAAACAAACCTAAATAAAATATTATCAATAAACATTTGTGTTCAATTGTTGTGCTAAAATAATCAACTAAATTGAGTTTAGTTTGTTGAATAAATAAAGTTTAAGAGTTTTTCTATTTAAATAAGTTTCTTCGTTCGTCTACTCTTGTGTTATACATTTATTATTGTTAACAAGTTACATAGTTTTTAATTTATTGTTTGTTTTATTTTTATACGTTTAATTGTTTATACAAAACCTTTTAATTTAAACATAAATTTAAAACTGAAATTATAAATGTAGCACAGATATTGTTATCAACATAGTTCAAATATTAGTATCTTTTTTCTTTTAACTTTTAACTCATATGCTGTTGAAAAATATAAGTTTGAAAGATCCTCTAAAACAAGTAAAAAATGTAGTTTCAAGTTTTAAAGTTCTATTTTTCTTACTTTTCATCCTTTTTATAAACTGTTTGGTGTTTTTTGAAGCAGAATTAGGTGATTGACATGATGGTAAAATTTATTTAAAAGTAAAACAAGGTTTAAAAAACACAACTAAAACTTTTAAAACAGTTTAAAGTTTTCAAAAGAAGAGAAGATAAAATCAATTTTCCTGTTTGAATTTTGCATAATAACATAGTGTGAATATAAAGTTTGAGAAAATCTTGTTTTTCATCGTTTTAAAAAGTTTTTTGGGTTTTTCTAGCATTAAATTTTCTGACAGAAACGATGGAGATATTTATTTTTAGTTATTGGCAAGTTTATAATAAAAAATGAAAAAATTTGAAAAAAGTTATACTTGTTCATTTTTATTCGATTTTGTTGCATATCAATTTGCATAATTTATAATGACTACAGCTGGCTAGGTCTTTAGATAAAACTACTTTTTTATAGAGTTTATTATTGTAACTAGTTCTTTAACAGTTTATCAAAGATTTTTTTTTTAGCTTAACAGTTTTATTAGTGTTTTGATGCGTATTAATTCAGTTTGTAAAGTTAGGCTAAACATTGGTGTCTGTGTAAGTATTTATTCTCAACTTATTGCAAATAGTTGTTCTTATAAATACTAGAGTTAAGCACTATTTTATAAATAAGTACTACACTAATCAATAAGTTTTATAAACTAGTTTTCAATCACTTTCAATGTAAATATTAGCTGTTAGCTTAAGTGTTTAGTAAGATTTCATTAGGTTAATTGGTTAGTTTTATCATTATGATTTAAATGACAAACATGAAATAGTTTTTGTATAAAAAAGTTAAATCTTTACTTTAGTGAAACTTGACAAACAATACTGAAATAACTGTGATAAAGTAAAATACCTTTTGTTAAAAATTATATTTAGCAATAAGTTCACATATATTTACTTTTGAATGATACCAGTTCAACTGTCATGATAAGTTTTAGCTTAGTTTATATGTAAGTTCCATAATGAGTAAAATGTGCTGGTTTTTCCATCAGGAACAGTATGTAGTTTAAAAAAACACAATACTGTGAATACTTGTTTTACAATTTTAAGAGTTCAATAAAAGATTTTATTGGATCTAAATTAGTTCAACTGTTCTGCAGCTCACAAGTATTTATTCAAATAACTAGAGTTTAAAGTGAACAATAGTATTCACATTATCAAGTTGTTTGACTATACATAGAAATGGAGTCAAACCATATAGATAAGTTTGTCAGTATACACATAAAATAAAAGCTCTTTTTTGTCAAATTCTAAGTAGTACATTATCTATAAACTTGATGAAATGTTTTTATTGTATGCCATAACTTACATTAAACTTTTTAATTAAGAAATAGTACTAAACTTAAGTCATGTAAAAAAAATCTGTTGTACAAATAAAAACGACCAAATTAAAAGTACAGAGTTTGTAAGATTATGCTAAGCTTTAACGTGTGCATAAATTTTTATTCACATACTTATGACAACTTAGGGTATCTTTAATACTAGAGTGTAGTATTCTTTTGTAAATAAGTACACAAACCAACAAGTTTCTGTAGAAAGTACTTAAGAAAAGTCAGTCATAAGTTTACTGTAGTTGTATTAAAACCACACCTTTTTTTAATCATTTATATTTACTCATGTGAGTTGTGTTTTGTTTAAGCAGTTAATGAGTAGATACAAATATAAACCTTTAAACTAAAGAAAATATTTAAAAATATAGCAGAGATTTTTGTTATGAACATAGTTCGATTACTAGTATCTGCTAATTGTTTCTAAATCCTTTCACGCAAAAATATACAAGTTTTAAAAAGCAAAGAGTTTAATTCAAAGCTTTGAAGTTTTTAAGTTCTATTTTGCTTATTTTTCATCCTTTTTTTAAAGTGTTTGGTGTTTTTTGAAGCAGAATTTGGTGCTCGACATGATGGTGAAGTTTATTTTTGAAAAAAACAAGGTTTGAAAAAAATATAGCAAAAAGTTTAAAATTAGCTTAAAACTTTCAAAGCGAGAGAAGAGAGATCTCGTGAATGTCACCAAGCGAATTTTTTGCACCAAGCTTTTATTTATTACGTAATTATAAAAATTTCTGTTTGCAGAAACTTTTAATGAAATAGCATTCATTTGTAAAATGTTTTGTTACTGGTAGCAGCTCTTGTCATTTTTTACTTTATCTTTACTTTCATAAATTATTTTAGAGTTTACCATTTTATATGTTTTTTTAAGTAATAAAAGGTACTAAAAGCAGATACACAAAATCAATTACTTGGTTTGAAAAAAAATCAGCATTGTCTTTAACAGTTGAAACTTCAACTGTTTATGCTTGAAAAAAATGAACATAAAACAAAATGTCTGTATGTATTAAAAGTATCTTGAACCAACAGTCTTCTACTCTAACCATGTGATTCATTATCTTTTTTTCATGATTTCAGAGAAAAGTGTTTACCTTTATGTTGAAAAAGAGTCTAAAATCAACAGTCTGTTACATTATAAGTAATCATGTTTTTCTACTTCATCATAGTTGCATTGAAAAGTTTTATATTCAGCACAAACAAATTGGGCATCTCTGCTTCAATTTCTGTTTGCTGAAATTTCAGTTTTCAAAAATTTCTTTTAACAGAAATTTTTAATGAAATAACATTTATTTGTAAAATGTTTTGTTACTGGTAGCAGCTCTTGTCATTCTTTACTTTACTTTCATAAATTATTTTAGAGTGTACCTTTTTATATGTTTTTTTAAGTAATAAAAGGTACTAAAAGCAGATACACAAAATCAATTACTTGGTTTGAAAAAAAAAATCAGCATTGTCTTTAACAGTTGAAACTTCAACTGTTTATGCTTGAAAAAAATGAACATAAAACAAAATGTCTGTATGTATTAAAAGTATCTTGAACCAACAGTCTTCTACTCTAACCATGTGATTCATTATCTTTTTTTCATGATTTCAGAGAAAAGTGTTTACCTTTATGTTGAAAAAGTGTCTCAAATCAACAGTCTGCTACATTATAAGTAATCATGTTTTTCTACTTCATCATAGTTGCACTGAAAAGCTTTATAGTAAGCACAAACAAATTAGGCATATCTGTTTAAATTTCACAGCAATCATCTATATCAATCCTTCTGGCCACTAACCTTCTTGTGGCAGTTCAAATATCAGGTCTGTTCTTAGTTTACTGCTCTTATTGAGGTAAGTGATTTATATGTTATACAAAATAGTTAATAATAAGATAATAAGCTTGTTATAAGATTATTTTTCAGGGTTACCAACATTTAATTTTTTGTTGTGCTCAGGTGTTTTTAGATACTTGAAAGTTAATTGTTTCATAAAATATTGTCATTATTTTTGTAAATATAGAATATCAATACTACAAATTAGTGCTCAAAACCAATAAGTATAAGTAAAGTACATAACACATTAACACCTTTTGGTGCTTAGTTTCTAATTTTATTCAAGTAAAAATGAAATTTGGTTTAAATGAGTACAGTTTTTGAATTAAAGAGTGGCAGCCCTGGTACTTAATGTCATAAAAATAAGAATTAATTACAATGAAAATTTTAGATTAAAAAATATCTTATAGAGTTTCTAAAGTGTGCAAAAGTAACTAAAATATGTTACTATTAAACTTCATTAGCTTTTCTATATGTCAAAACTTGTTTGTTATAAATCTTTATAAAGAAATTACAATGTAAAACGTTCAATTATCATTTTAGAGGTAAAAATCAAGCTGTTATTTTGTAAAGTGTTACTACAAGTTTGAAAATTAAGTAGTTAATTTTAAATCTTTGCACACTTTTAAAGACACATTGTTAATAATTGTTTAAGTAAATGTTTTATTATTATGTTTATATCCCTTAAGCACTTAAAGCTATAGTGTAAAATGTTTGTGTGTAAGTGACTTATTTTTTTACATTTGAACATATAGGAACACAAACAACATTCAGGCAGCTTGATCAACTGCCTGATGTTTAGTGTTTTTGTATGTTTATATAATTAAGTTAGATATGAGTCTGGTTTGTTGCAGTCACTTGTAATGATTATAGTTAACAGTAATAATATGTTTCAAAGTTTATGTGTATTATAACTTTGAAAACCATTTAGTGGTTATTATAATTGATAGAGTTATGATAAGAAACTTGTAACTAGCTGACAAAAACCAGACTGTTATCTGACTATGTATTATCTTTATAAAAAGACTATATTGTACTGATATAACTTAATTTTTTAGAGTACTTCAAAATAGTCTTTTCATGGAATTTTAGTTGTGACATTATAAAATAGTAAATCACAAGCATTTATTTGTCTTCAACTTGATACTATGTGTAGCATTAAATAAAGTGTTTTTTTTAGTTTAATCTCAAAATATATTAAATTCCATACAAAATAAATACTTATGATATACTGTTAGATAACGTCACCACAAGAATTCTAAAGAAAGACTATTTAAACAGTTAATAAACAATATGCAAACCGTTTTTATCTAAACAAAAAACACTGTCAAAAACTTTTGAAAAGAAATTTCTGTTCAATATTTTTGTAATTATATTTTATAGCAACTCTATGTTGTTGGTTAATAGCTACTCAAGAAGAGTTTTTGACAGTGGTGGCTTAGATTTAAATATGTTAGTTGCAAGTATAGAAATTGAATAATGTAAGTTAGGCTAAAATGTGTATATTTTAATTGGGTCGGCTGCAGTTGTAAGGTTTTGTTATGTTTTCAATCATAACATTATGAGGTGAAGTGATGATACAGCATAATAATAAGAACAATTACCAAGTTACATAAAAGTAAAATGAAAAACAAGTATTATAACTTCAAACTTAAAATTAATAAATATTGTAATATATTAGCCAATCAGAAGCGACGTTAGAACTGCAGCCGGACCTTTGATTTGTTATTCACATGAGGTAGTATGGTTTAGTTTGTAACAATGCGTTAAGGTGATTTTGCGATCTAAGAAATACGCACACGCATAAGGTACGCTATAAATTATTAAGGCCCGCCACACAATTTTTTTCACAAATGGGGATTCCCCTAAAGTGAAAATGTGGCGGGAAATTTTTGAGATTGATAATAGAAATATTTTTTTAAGGCATTTCGCCGGCTCCGCCGGCGAAAAATTTTCCACTTTTCTCCCAACCATTTTTTCTTAAAAACCTAATTACGCTTGGACTTCAGTTAGTAAGCCTGACAGCCAAACCAGATAAAAGTGTGGTACTGAGCTTCAAGTGTAATTCGGTTTTGAGTTAAAGTGGTGGCGGACAGCTTTCGTTATTTGTCTACAATAAGTCCCTTCCGCTGCGAATTCCTCCTCCTCCGGAGGAGGAATTCTTGCTCACGGGACTTTTGCACAAATAACGAAAGCCGTCCTTCAGGCCACGTCCTTATGCTGGTCGGCACCTAATTAGTTTTTTGTTTGATGTACGAGTAGTTACGCACGTTCCTTTAGTGTGTTATTTTTCTTTCAAACTCAATATTTAATATTAATTTATTTAAATTACAAGTAAAGTTTTATGTTTTATAGTATGTATCTCGGCTGTAATATTACAAATGATACAGTTTTGTAGTAGACAGTCTGGTAATATTCTATAATAAACACGCCACTTACTGTAATTTAATAACATAATTTTATTGTCCCCTTTGGAGGGTATTGCATCTGCAATTTTTTGCACGTCTTTCAGTGCCGGTAACTCTATGAATTTTCACAAATAATACAGGTTTTTTTTGAGTTACTTGAGTAGATTACTTGCTGAGATTTAAGTGTCGTTAGGCTTGAAAGAGGTAAAAATTGTTTGGACAAAAATGTTATTAAAATTAGTTAATGTAATATATTTCATTCTTAATAATAAAAATCATACTAATTTGTAAGAAGTATCTAAGTAACATTGTAATAGAAGATTTATGTCAATTTAAGGAGAAACCAAGCTTAAGTTTTCCATTTACATAAGCAAGTTTTTACATCTTTATTTGTATAAAAAAGTTTGGGCATCTTTTAAATAAGACTCTAATAAATCAGACTGTTTTGTCCACCATTTTTCAAGTAATTTTGCAATACTTTTATTTTTCCCTACTTACTATTATTACGTCATCACCCTGTAGTGTCATACAGTATAGACTAAGTAATTTTTATTTACACTTTAAGTTATTATTTGTATATGAATTATATCTTTTGGATTATAAACTATTAAATTTGTTTCAAATTGCTCTATGTTCTAAAGTTATATATTAATGAATAAGACTAACTGTACATACTTAATAAGTATTGGGTAAGATGTATCTTAATTAAACTAACAGATACAAACATTTAATTATGGCAATTAGCTCTTAAATATTTTCATTCTGCATGTAAATGTATCTAATTTTTAAACTACAATTACTTAATCATTAGTTATCAAATTGTTGCGCAGGTTTATATGACTGTTTCTAGTTTTATATCACAAACAACGTATGTACTTAACTATGAATTTAAAACATTGAACCATTCTTTCAATTAACATCCTATTTAAAGCCGTTATGAGTTTAAATGTCTCTATTAATTTTAACCATTATATATAACTTTATTTAACACTGAGTCAGTTAAAACATATAAATAATCGTAGGTATATAACAGTTCAATTATGTAGTTAGACATAACAATTTGTACTACTTGTTAATATTAAACTGTATATAGTTAAATGAATAAAATAGATTTATTAGAAAGTAAAGATTTCAGACTATATTGGATTTAATGATAAAATTAAATAAAAAACTGTGCAAGTTAAACTAATCACATAAACTAAAACACATAATACTATAAGACTAGAAGTTAAATGTTTTACTCATGAAAAATAACGCTCTTGTTCAATCAATACTCATTTTTCATCGTTTTTATAAAGTTTTTGGTCTTTTTTTTGCATAAAATTTTGTGCCCGAAATGACAGAGACATTAGTTTTTGAGTATTGGCAAGTTTAAAAAAAAAGAAGAAAATTCAATTAAGAAAAATTTGAATGTTCATTTTCATTGAATTTTAATGCTTATAAATTTGCATAAATACTAATGTTTACAGTTCAGTCTAGTTTTCAGATAAAAACTACTTTAGCTTGGTTCTATCACTTAGGTAAACTTGCTGTTGTTATTATAAATGTAATTTACCTGAAATTTTTATGGTGTTGACTATTAAAACTAATAGAAGTTTACTAAAACAAACCTAAAAAAAATATTAATAAAATTTGTTCTAAAATAGTTAACTTTATTTAATCAAAGAAAAGATGTTTCTATATTTTAACAAAAATTTTTGTTAGTTTACTCTTGTGTTACACATTTATTGTTGTAAATAAGTTATTTAGTTTTTACATTAATGTTTGTTTGTTTTTTATACATTTAATTGTTTATAAAAACCTTTAAGTCTAAACAGAAGTTTAAAACTGAAATTAATATTTGTTATCAACATAGTTTAAAATTTTTTGATTATCAAAGCATCAAATAAGTTTTTATCTTTCTTTTAGATTTAAGCAACAAAAATCAAAACTGCATTTAATATGTACACTGGCTCTGCTTATGCAGCTTTTGAATGGTAAATTTTTCAAACATCAAAATTCACGTAAAAGTTTTGTGTAAGACAAACAGCTTTATCTTTGTACGTATATTTCAAATGAAAAGTGTAACAACCATTTATAGTAGAAAACAATAGCTAAATAAACTTGTTTAAAATTAAAGTTACCTATATATTTTTTGCACTTACGAGGTCTTTTACCGAAACGTAGTTTGCATCACAGAGTCTTGAAAGAATAAAATATAATATCTTTCCTCTAGTAATTGAGTAATTTCTTTATTTGTTTTTGTAAAAATCAAGTCATAAAGTACTTTATTTACTTTATATACCAGCATTGAAGATAAACTTTCAAGTAGCTAATGGTTCAGCGGTTGTCAATTGGCCACAAGACCCGCAGGTAGTGAGATCGACTCCAGCCATGAGCACTTTTTGTTGATAAAATTTTAGCAAATTGTTTCAGCTTAAATTGTTCGGTATCTTATATCATTCTTTAACATTTTTATGAACAAAAGTATCTTGTATAAATACTTGAATAAACTATAAACGATTTAATTTTAAAAATTGCGTTCTTACGGTTGTGCTTCCGTAAGAAAATGTTTTTATAAATATCAACGAATAGAATAAACTTAATTCAAAAAACATACGTCGAATAAAATAGTTTCGAATGTCATTATAAACAAACACAAAGAACTGAAATATGGTCAAAACATTGTTATAAACGAGTTATGCCTTGGTAGTAGTGGTCGCCGGCGCCGTCGATGGTGGACGGAAGGCACTGTCACGCTTCGGTGAGCACGGCAACCAAGCTGTACGTGGTGGGCGGCAGCTTTGAAGGAAGCTGTTTATTTTTAAATCATCTTGTTCAGGATTGTACAAAATTCGTCAATGTCACCTTCCATAACCATCTTTTTGTATGGAGCCTGTGTGTTGGTCTCAAAGAATTTTGTTGCATGGTTGTTGATTAGAAGTTTCGGGCAACCATTAGACACTTCTTCAACCAATAGATTTATTGGTGGAACCTGTTTGTTAGCCACATATTAAGAAAAAAGAAATTACATATTTCTGAAATTTCAACAATGTTAAAATAAAAGGTTTGTAACCAACGAGAAATATCGTTGTTCAACCATTACAATACATCAAAATTAAAAATAAAAACATTTCTTTGCATGTCATGCTTTACTCACCTGTAGAGAAGTTCCCATCACAATGAGAAGATCGCATTCGGACAAAACTTCTTTCACTTCTTGAGAAAACTGCCACTTTTCACAATCAAAAATTTATTTATCAAGAGGCTCTTGGAACAAAATGACGTTAGGCTTGATAACTCCGTCGCAACTTTTGTTACGGCATGTTGACACTCTAACTGCTTCAATGTCATCCTATAAATATACGCAAAATAATTCAACATTAATTGTTTTCTTATTTTTAATAAGTTTATCATTAAGAACCACTTTTACAAATAAAACTTGACGTTTTCAAAAGAATTTTATGATTATAAACAAATCTTTAATAACTAATTGAATTTCACAATAATACTTTTTTTACTACGGTGAACAAGTAAAGATTTACTATATATGTAAATTAATATCTCTCAGTAAAAAATTAAATCGTTTGTTACTTTGAAGAACTTATTACTTTAATGTCATCTAAAATGTATTTTTCTTCACATTTCATGCATGTAGCTGTGTCATAACCTCCGTGGCAGAACACCAGTCTATCCTTCGGTATATCAGCAACTGTAATTTATTCAATTAGCTAAATGATTGTTAATAATATAAACTTTGTATATGTTGTCTTTGTTTTTTTAAGCTAAGAATTAGTGTTTTTTTTTACTTTTAGATATTAAATTTTATCATATTAAAGAGGTTCGTTATACATTTTAAAATACTAAACAGTTTAATAAAGATTCAGAAAAATATGTAATTATTTAATTTTTTTAGAAGTATAATAAAAATAAGGAATAACTAACTAATAAAGTTAGATCTTTTGTTAACAAACGCTTCTTTTTTTTTTGATAGTTATAAAAATATAGTTTGTTTAATCAAAATTAGTACAACTGTTAAAAAAAATTAAAATATAACTTGTTAGCTTCGAAATAAAAGTATTTTAAACCGAGTTTCTCCTTTTTGCTTGAAATATATAGTATTTTGCTATTACATTCTATCAGGCACGTATATCTATGTGCAAAAAACTTCTTTTATTTCAGCTTGAAAAAACTGTACTTTCTTAGCTTTTAGTATTAATTTATACTTAGTCATGCACTCCTGAAAAATAAAATTGTTATATATGTACTCTGTAGCATTTTTAGTGTCGTAAATATTAAACGAATTCAATGCATCTAATCTGTATACATTTAGCGCGTTAAAGATTTGATTTGTCAAAAAGCTGCATTGCAAAATTGATTCTAATGTAAGCTGTAGCTTTTACTTCAAAATCAAAATCGTACAATTGTTTGTTACAAAAATTTGCTTAGTTTAATGTTTTTTCTATTGACTACGTTAAATGATTTTAAGTTAAATTGTGATTTTTTTATACTTATTTTCAAATAAAGTTTTATGGGTTAAGATAAACGGCAACAAATAAAGAGTCATAGGAGGTAAGGAGAAAAATAAATTGCTTTGTATACAGTTATCACCCATACTTCAACATTCCATTTTTGAAGTATTAACATAACTGCGAATTTTTATAGTAAGTTCAATTAAATTAGAGGTAGTATAAATTGCTATGCTTTCGCTAGGAGGTTATCACGCGTCATTTCAGATGTTTTAATTTTTGCAGATTCGTAACTTTTTTAAGCTAATTTGTCTCTACATTCTATTATTATTAGAGCACAGTTTATATTTTTTAGGAAAGTTAGAATTAAATAATAGTACAATTTATAATTCAATTGTATATTTTTGAAATTAAACTGTTAGTTTGTTTATATAAAACTTTTACTTAATTTTTCTTAAGCCAAATACTTTAAAATTATAATAATAATATTTAAACTACCAAAACTTAATAAACAAAAACGACCAGTGTTTCAAATATGAAAATCAGGATTTAATGAGACAACAAAATTCACATTGTATATTCTTTCGCAAACAGGCAGTTAAATACAAATGAATAAAGCTCCTGATTTTTTGAATTTGCCTACATAAAACACTAGCTTTGCAAGAAACCACAACGATTAAAATTAACTTGAGAGAAACAACTATCAACCTTGGTAAAATCGTTGTTTTTTAGTTTTTTTTTTGGTAGATTCAAGTTATGTTGTGGCTCTTTTTTTTTTGTACTAATATTGTTGTGGTCTCGCATTCCTCCGTTTACCATTGCACCCCATGCCGCATTTGTTGTGATTCTTCTTATTTCTATAATTCTTGTGGTTGCTGTTGAAGGGAAAAATTCGGATCTTTTCATCTGAGATCTGGGATGCTGCATCCTTTATTAAAGTTTTAGGTTTTTGTTTAGTTGTGAAATTTAAAAAACTTGAATTAACTTAAATAGGTTTGTAAAATAAACAGAAAACGTTATTTTAACTAAGAAGTTTTACGAACTTTTGTTTTACTAGCTATTACTAAACGAACAAGTGAAATATGATTTCAATTTTTATTTAAATTAGATTATTTAGAAGAAACCTTACAAAGTAACTAACTTTATCAGCCAGCACCGCGTTCACCGTCATCTTGTCCCGGAACGTCACCCGACCGAAGTTGTAACCGTCCTCGGAACTCCTGCTCTGCCTGCTCTCAACAACTTCCACCTTCAACACTTCTCCGTACTCCTCAAAGTGGCTCCTCACCTGCTCCTCACTCACCTTCCTGCTCAGCTTCGTGATGTGGATTTTCTGCTCATCCGCGAAAGTAGGTTCGGAAGGTATGAGAGTTTCGGCAGCTGTGGAAGTTTCACCTTCGGCATGGTCGTTCGCACCTTTGTCGGCAGCACTTGCCTGTGAAACAAAGCATGTATTTTGCAAACGGTAGTAAAAAACGCAGGTTTTTAAAAACATGCATAGTATGTTATATTTAAACAAAAAAATATTGTACGATATGTGTAATACCAAATGGTTTGATTAAAACGCGCCCAACGTAAATTTGCACCTTATTGTTAACTCATTTTTTTACAAATTGCTTTAACTATTTCAAACTTACTTCATCAATAACGATGGCTCTAGTTTGGACAATGGATGCGTCCAAACTTTCCAATGTAGTAGTTGTAGTATTTGATCCAGGCATTTCGTTTGTGCAGCTTACTTGGTGTTCATAAATCATTTCCTCTGCCGTACTTTTCTCAACTTCATCAGAGCTTTTTTGGCTGGTCACTGCATCTTTCTTACCAGACCAAGTGACGCTGTCCACATACTTGAAAAAAGATGACTCGATGCACAAGTTGCCTTTTTCATCTCGTGGAGTCAGCACAAAACTCTGAAAAAATTCCCGATCCTCGTTGTTATTGGTGATTGTGCCGGTCACAAAAACATGTTTGCTTGCACCCACATCGCTTGCATCATTAATTCCGTACTCCATGTCTTCAACGTTGAAGTTATTAACACAACTCAGTTCCTTTGAGTAAATATGATTCAGTTTCATTAAAAATAGGTTGCTCTTAAGTATTGTATTTAATTGGTACGAGTTTTTTTAATATATTAATATATAAGAGTTTTAGATCAAATTTAAGTAAAAAAAAACATTATTTACTTAAAACTCTAGGAAAAATATTTTTAGAATTGTTTGTAGACTATAAACTCAACTCAGAAAAAGTACATTATGTTAAGAACGTAATTAATAAATTAAGTTATTAATTAGCAAGTTTTAATTTAATTGAAACATCAAGTTAATAAGTTATATTCTATATCTTTCTCTCAACCAAAGAAAGCTTTTAAAACCCCTACTTTTTCTGAAATGTATTTAAAAAAAACCTATAAAAACAGTTTTAAGCCATTTTTGTTATATACTACATCTAAGTTATCAGTAAGTAAACAGCATTTATAAAAAGGAATAAAATAAATTGAAATTTATTTTATGTTTGTATTAGAATGACGGTAAGTGGATCGGCAAAAAAATTGCTTTTTACTAAATACTATGAAAAAAATATTTTTTATTTTCAAATTGAGCTAAACATAAAGCTGATGCTTGTTTTTAAATACTGTTGAACCTGTTATTTATCGACTAGGTTAACATTACATTTTATAACATTCATTTTTACACTTTTTTTTTTCCTTTAAAAGCTTGTGAAAACAGCAAGAAATTTAAAACTAACGTATCCAGTTATGCTTTTTTATTTCAGGTACATAGTAAAGCATATTAATTTTATTATACATTACAAATGTTTTTGTAAACAAAGTTTTCATGTTTGTAGTTTCTACAGTATATACTAGGTTTTTCTTAACTTTTTTTTTTCCATAAGCCACCTTTGAAAAATTAATAAACCTACTGCTCTCTTTTAAAAACTACGTTTAAAAGCGACTAAGACTTTTTTCTTCTTTATTGTAAACTCCAGAATATCTATTGTGTTCATTTTATTTTATTCATATTTTGGTATGGTGGTTAGGAATAACGGTATAAATGTCCTTAACAAAAGTATAAAGTATAAAAAATTTTTAGGTTTAGTTAACCCAAGAACTTTATTTTTAATTTATAAAAGTACCAAGAGATGGTATAAGTCATCAAAATATAAAGTAAAGTTTCAATCAAAGTAGGACTTTTGAAATAATTAATTTAACATATGTGTGTTTTTTTATTTAGTAAAATTATATCTATATGTTTTTTTTTACTTCAGATATTAAGTTTTACCATATTAAAGAGGTTCGTTATACATTTTAAAATACTAAACAGTTTAATAAAGATTCAGAAAAATATGTAATTATTTAATTTTTTTACAAGTATAATAAAAACGAGGATTAACTAACTAATTAAGTATCTATTAAAGATTATCTATTTATAAAAACAGCAGTCATTACTTTTTCGAGTCCGTCGATGTTTTGAGTAAATACTTTCAGCACCTGTTTTCTGTCGAACAAATTCTTTATGAACTTGTGAGCAACCGAAGGGTAGTGATCAGGATTCGGCATAATCTCCTTTGAAGTTTTCAGGAACGGCCTCGGATCTTTTTTGAACTGCTCAAGATCGAAGACCAGCCTGGGATCTTCCAAATTGTACTGTTTGAACTTTTCACTGTTGTAGAGACCGTTAGGGCTCCTAAAAAATGTTTAGTTTAATATGTGTAAATATTCTTATTAACTTTTAAACTTTTCACAAATAAAAATCCTCGACTTTTACCTGAAATCAGGAATTCCACAGTTAGTTGATATTCCAGCTCCAGTCAGAAAAACGATGCTTTTGTAAGTTCCAAGTTGTATTCCTTTTAATACTTCAGGTAATATAGAACACCTATTTAAGTCAAATACTAACTTTAATATGGTTAAAATCTTTTTTATTTAATAAACAAACAATAAGTTTGAACAAATTTTTGAATAAAAAATATACAGTACACTTATAATATTTTGAAAATATAGTTAACTATTTAAGCTAAATCAAACATATTTAAAAATTCTTACTTTGAACTTTCTCTAGTCTGTCTTTGTTTTCCCAAAGTTTCAATACATTTATCCACATCTTCTTTTGCAACGACATGTTTCATTGTTTTATACAGATTTTCTGACACACCATTTAAAAATATGTTTTCTTTTTTGATTTTCTTGACTTTTTGAGTTTTTTCGTTATTATGATGCTTCGCAGGTCTCTTTGTAGTTTTGTTCGGATGGATTTTTGTTTCCATGTTTATTCCATATGCTTTTCCTTCATGAGTTTCTTTAATTTTCGCTAGCTCACTGTATGTTTGAGGATGTTGTTTTATTTTCAACTTCATTCCGGATGCTTTTCCTTGGTCAGTTCCTTTAGTTTTTTCCAGCTTACTTTCAACGATCTCTATGACTCGTGTCGCATTATCGTGATCGAAAAGCTTCTTTATTATTGAGTTTTTGAGATGTTTGAAGTCGCTGAAGTTGTACTGGTTGCGAAAAAGAAAATGATTTTACTCTTAAAAAATAACGCTCTTGTTCTAAAAATTCTCATTTTTCATCGTTTAAGTAAAGTTTTAGGTATTTTTTTTGCATAGAATTTTGTGCCCGAAATGATAGAGACATTTGTTTTTGATTATTGGCAAGTTTAAAAAAAAAAAAAATAAAATTTCAAAAAAGAAACTTACTTGTTCATTTTTATTGAATTTTGTTGCTCAAAAATTTGCATAAATTTTCATATTTACAGTGCTGTCTAGTTTTCATATAAAAACTACTTTAGCTTGTTTATATCAGTTAGGTAAACTTGATGTTCTTATTATAAATATAATTGACTAAAATGCTTATGGAGTTGAATATTTAAATTAATGGAAGTTTACAAAAACAAACCTAAATAAAATATTATCAATAAACATTTGTGTTCAATTGTTGTGCTAAAATAATCAACTAAATTGAGTTTAGTTTGTTGAATAAATAAAGTTTAAGAGTTTTTCTATTTAAATAAGTTTCTTCGTTCGTCTACTCTTGTGTTATACATTTATTATTGTTAACAAGTTACATAGTTTTTAATTTATTGTTTGTTTTATTTTTATACGTTTAATTGTTTATACAAAACCTTTTAATTTAAACATAAATTTAAAACTGAAATTATAAATGTAGCACAGATATTGTTATCAACATAGTTCAAATATTAGTATCTTTTTTCTTTTAACTTTTAACTCATATGCTGTTGAAAAATATAAGTTTGAAAGATCCTCTAAAACAAGTAAAAAATGTAGTTTCAAGTTTTAAAGTTCTATTTTTCTTACTTTTCATCCTTTTTATAAACTGTTTGGTGTTTTTTGAAGCAGAATTAGGTGATTGACATGATGGTAAAATTTATTTAAAAGTAAAACAAGGTTTAAAAAACACAACTAAAACTTTTAAAACAGTTTAAAGTTTTCAAAAGAAGAGAAGATAAAATCAATTTTCCTGTTTGAATTTTGCATAATAACATAGTGTGAATATAAAGTTTGAGAAAATCTTGTTTTTCATCGTTTTAAAAAGTTTTTTGGGTTTTTCTAGCATTAAATTTTCTGACAGAAACGATGGAGATATTTATTTTTAGTTATTGGCAAGTTTATAATAAAAAATGAAAAAATTTGAAAAAAGTTATACTTGTTCATTTTTATTCGATTTTGTTGCATATCAATTTGCATAATTTATAATGACTACAGCTGGCTAGGTCTTTAGATAAAACTACTTTTTTATAGAGTTTATTATTGTAACTAGTTCTTTAACAGTTTATCAAAGATTTTTTTTTTAGCTTAACAGTTTTATTAGTGTTTTGATGCGTATTAATTCAGTTTGTAAAGTTAGGCTAAACATTGGTGTCTGTGTAAGTATTTATTCTCAACTTATTGCAAATAGTTGTTCTTATAAATACTAGAGTTAAGCACTATTTTATAAATAAGTACTACACTAATCAATAAGTTTTATAAACTAGTTTTCAATCACTTTCAATGTAAATATTAGCTGTTAGCTTAAGTGTTTAGTAAGATTTCATTAGGTTAATTGGTTAGTTTTATCATTATGATTTAAATGACAAACATGAAATAGTTTTTGTATAAAAAAGTTAAATCTTTACTTTAGTGAAACTTGACAAACAATACTGAAATAACTGTGATAAAGTAAAATACCTTTTGTTAAAAATTATATTTAGCAATAAGTTCACATATATTTACTTTTGAATGATACCAGTTCAACTGTCATGATAAGTTTTAGCTTAGTTTATATGTAAGTTCCATAATGAGTAAAATGTGCTGGTTTTTCCATCAGGAACAGTATGTAGTTTAAAAAAACACAATACTGTGAATACTTGTTTTACAATTTTAAGAGTTCAATAAAAGATTTTATTGGATCTAAATTAGTTCAACTGTTCTGCAGCTCACAAGTATTTATTCAAATAACTAGAGTTTAAAGTGAACAATAGTATTCACATTATCAAGTTGTTTGACTATACATAGAAATGGAGTCAAACCATATAGATAAGTTTGTCAGTATACACATAAAATAAAAGCTCTTTTTTGTCAAATTCTAAGTAGTACATTATCTATAAACTTGATGAAATGTTTTTATTGTATGCCATAACTTACATTAAACTTTTTAATTAAGAAATAGTACTAAACTTAAGTCATGTAAAAAAAATCTGTTGTACAAATAAAAACGACCAAATTAAAAGTACAGAGTTTGTAAGATTATGCTAAGCTTTAACGTGTGCATAAATTTTTATTCACATACTTATGACAACTTAGGGTATCTTTAATACTAGAGTGTAGTATTCTTTTGTAAATAAGTACACAAACCAACAAGTTTCTGTAGAAAGTACTTAAGAAAAGTCAGTCATAAGTTTACTGTAGTTGTATTAAAACCACACCTTTTTTTAATCATTTATATTTACTCATGTGAGTTGTGTTTTGTTTAAGCAGTTAATGAGTAGATACAAATATAAACCTTTAAACTAAAGAAAATATTTAAAAATATAGCAGAGATTTTTGTTATGAACATAGTTCGATTACTAGTATCTGCTAATTGTTTCTAAATCCTTTCACGCAAAAATATACAAGTTTTAAAAAGCAAAGAGTTTAATTCAAAGCTTTGAAGTTTTTAAGTTCTATTTTGCTTATTTTTCATCCTTTTTTTAAAGTGTTTGGTGTTTTTTGAAGCAGAATTTGGTGCTCGACATGATGGTGAAGTTTATTTTTGAAAAAAACAAGGTTTGAAAAAAATATAGCAAAAAGTTTAAAATTAGCTTAAAACTTTCAAAGCGAGAGAAGAGAGATCTCGTGAATGTCACCAAGCGAATTTTTTGCACCAAGCTTTTATTTATTACGTAATTATAAAAATTTCTGTTTGCAGAAACTTTTAATGAAATAGCATTCATTTGTAAAATGTTTTGTTACTGGTAGCAGCTCTTGTCATTTTTTACTTTATCTTTACTTTCATAAATTATTTTAGAGTTTACCATTTTATATGTTTTTTTAAGTAATAAAAGGTACTAAAAGCAGATACACAAAATCAATTACTTGGTTTGAAAAAAAATCAGCATTGTCTTTAACAGTTGAAACTTCAACTGTTTATGCTTGAAAAAAATGAACATAAAACAAAATGTCTGTATGTATTAAAAGTATCTTGAACCAACAGTCTTCTACTCTAACCATGTGATTCATTATCTTTTTTTCATGATTTCAGAGAAAAGTGTTTACCTTTATGTTGAAAAAGAGTCTAAAATCAACAGTCTGTTACATTATAAGTAATCATGTTTTTCTACTTCATCATAGTTGCATTGAAAAGTTTTATATTCAGCACAAACAAATTGGGCATCTCTGCTTCAATTTCTGTTTGCTGAAATTTCAGTTTTCAAAAATTTCTTTTAACAGAAATTTTTAATGAAATAACATTTATTTGTAAAATGTTTTGTTACTGGTAGCAGCTCTTGTCATTCTTTACTTTACTTTCATAAATTATTTTAGAGTGTACCTTTTTATATGTTTTTTTAAGTAATAAAAGGTACTAAAAGCAGATACACAAAATCAATTACTTGGTTTGAAAAAAAAAATCAGCATTGTCTTTAACAGTTGAAACTTCAACTGTTTATGCTTGAAAAAAATGAACATAAAACAAAATGTCTGTATGTATTAAAAGTATCTTGAACCAACAGTCTTCTACTCTAACCATGTGATTCATTATCTTTTTTTCATGATTTCAGAGAAAAGTGTTTACCTTTATGTTGAAAAAGTGTCTCAAATCAACAGTCTGCTACATTATAAGTAATCATGTTTTTCTACTTCATCATAGTTGCACTGAAAAGCTTTATAGTAAGCACAAACAAATTAGGCATATCTGTTTAAATTTCACAGCAATCATCTATATCAATCCTTCTGGCCACTAACCTTCTTGTGGCAGTTCAAATATCAGGTCTGTTCTTAGTTTACTGCTCTTATTGAGGTAAGTGATTTATATGTTATACAAAATAGTTAATAATAAGATAATAAGCTTGTTATAAGATTATTTTTCAGGGTTACCAACATTTAATTTTTTGTTGTGCTCAGGTGTTTTTAGATACTTGAAAGTTAATTGTTTCATAAAATATTGTCATTATTTTTGTAAATATAGAATATCAATACTACAAATTAGTGCTCAAAACCAATAAGTATAAGTAAAGTACATAACACATTAACACCTTTTGGTGCTTAGTTTCTAATTTTATTCAAGTAAAAATGAAATTTGGTTTAAATGAGTACAGTTTTTGAATTAAAGAGTGGCAGCCCTGGTACTTAATGTCATAAAAATAAGAATTAATTACAATGAAAATTTTAGATTAAAAAATATCTTATAGAGTTTCTAAAGTGTGCAAAAGTAACTAAAATATGTTACTATTAAACTTCATTAGCTTTTCTATATGTCAAAACTTGTTTGTTATAAATCTTTATAAAGAAATTACAATGTAAAACGTTCAATTATCATTTTAGAGGTAAAAATCAAGCTGTTATTTTGTAAAGTGTTACTACAAGTTTGAAAATTAAGTAGTTAATTTTAAATCTTTGCACACTTTTAAAGACACATTGTTAATAATTGTTTAAGTAAATGTTTTATTATTATGTTTATATCCCTTAAGCACTTAAAGCTATAGTGTAAAATGTTTGTGTGTAAGTGACTTATTTTTTTACATTTGAACATATAGGAACACAAACAACATTCAGGCAGCTTGATCAACTGCCTGATGTTTAGTGTTTTTGTATGTTTATATAATTAAGTTAGATATGAGTCTGGTTTGTTGCAGTCACTTGTAATGATTATAGTTAACAGTAATAATATGTTTCAAAGTTTATGTGTATTATAACTTTGAAAACCATTTAGTGGTTATTATAATTGATAGAGTTATGATAAGAAACTTGTAACTAGCTGACAAAAACCAGACTGTTATCTGACTATGTATTATCTTTATAAAAAGACTATATTGTACTGATATAACTTAATTTTTTAGAGTACTTCAAAATAGTCTTTTCATGGAATTTTAGTTGTGACATTATAAAATAGTAAATCACAAGCATTTATTTGTCTTCAACTTGATACTATGTGTAGCATTAAATAAAGTGTTTTTTTTAGTTTAATCTCAAAATATATTAAATTCCATACAAAATAAATACTTATGATATACTGTTAGATAACGTCACCACAAGAATTCTAAAGAAAGACTATTTAAACAGTTAATAAACAATATGCAAACCGTTTTTATCTAAACAAAAAACACTGTCAAAAACTTTTGAAAAGAAATTTCTGTTCAATATTTTTGTAATTATATTTTATAGCAACTCTATGTTGTTGGTTAATAGCTACTCAAGAAGAGTTTTTGACAGTGGTGGCTTAGATTTAAATATGTTAGTTGCAAGTATAGAAATTGAATAATGTAAGTTAGGCTAAAATGTGTATATTTTAATTGGGTCGGCTGCAGTTGTAAGGTTTTGTTATGTTTTCAATCATAACATTATGAGGTGAAGTGATGATACAGCATAATAATAAGAACAATTACCAAGTTACATAAAAGTAAAATGAAAAACAAGTATTATAACTTCAAACTTAAAATTAATAAATATTGTAATATATTAGCCAATCAGAAGCGACGTTAGAACTGCAGCCGGACCTTTGATTTGTTATTCACATGAGGTAGTATGGTTTAGTTTGTAACAATGCGTTAAGGTGATTTTGCGATCTAAGAAATACGCACACGCATAAGGTACGCTATAAATTATTAAGGCCCGCCACACAATTTTTTTCACAAATGGGGATTCCCCTAAAGTGAAAATGTGGCGGGAAATTTTTGAGATTGATAATAGAAATATTTTTTTAAGGCATTTCGCCGGCTCCGCCGGCGAAAAATTTTCCACTTTTCTCCCAACCATTTTTTCTTAAAAACCTAATTACGCTTGGACTTCAGTTAGTAAGCCTGACAGCCAAACCAGATAAAAGTGTGGTACTGAGCTTCAAGTGTAATTCGGTTTTGAGTTAAAGTGGTGGCGGACAGCTTTCGTTATTTGTCTACAATAAGTCCCTTCCGCTGCGAATTCCTCCTCCTCCGGAGGAGGAATTCTTGCTCACGGGACTTTTGCACAAATAACGAAAGCCGTCCTTCAGGCCACGTCCTTATGCTGGTCGGCACCTAATTAGTTTTTTGTTTGATGTACGAGTAGTTACGCACGTTCCTTTAGTGTGTTATTTTTCTTTCAAACTCAATATTTAATATTAATTTATTTAAATTACAAGTAAAGTTTTATGTTTTATAGTATGTATCTCGGCTGTAATATTACAAATGATACAGTTTTGTAGTAGACAGTCTGGTAATATTCTATAATAAACACGCCACTTACTGTAATTTAATAACATAATTTTATTGTCCCCTTTGGAGGGTATTGCATCTGCAATTTTTTGCACGTCTTTCAGTGCCGGTAACTCTATGAATTTTCACAAATAATACAGGTTTTTTTTGAGTTACTTGAGTAGATTACTTGCTGAGATTTAAGTGTCGTTAGGCTTGAAAGAGGTAAAAATTGTTTGGACAAAAATGTTATTAAAATTAGTTAATGTAATATATTTCATTCTTAATAATAAAAATCATACTAATTTGTAAGAAGTATCTAAGTAACATTGTAATAGAAGATTTATGTCAATTTAAGGAGAAACCAAGCTTAAGTTTTCCATTTACATAAGCAAGTTTTTACATCTTTATTTGTATAAAAAAGTTTGGGCATCTTTTAAATAAGACTCTAATAAATCAGACTGTTTTGTCCACCATTTTTCAAGTAATTTTGCAATACTTTTATTTTTCCCTACTTACTATTATTACGTCATCACCCTGTAGTGTCATACAGTATAGACTAAGTAATTTTTATTTACACTTTAAGTTATTATTTGTATATGAATTATATCTTTTGGATTATAAACTATTAAATTTGTTTCAAATTGCTCTATGTTCTAAAGTTATATATTAATGAATAAGACTAACTGTACATACTTAATAAGTATTGGGTAAGATGTATCTTAATTAAACTAACAGATACAAACATTTAATTATGGCAATTAGCTCTTAAATATTTTCATTCTGCATGTAAATGTATCTAATTTTTAAACTACAATTACTTAATCATTAGTTATCAAATTGTTGCGCAGGTTTATATGACTGTTTCTAGTTTTATATCACAAACAACGTATGTACTTAACTATGAATTTAAAACATTGAACCATTCTTTCAATTAACATCCTATTTAAAGCCGTTATGAGTTTAAATGTCTCTATTAATTTTAACCATTATATATAACTTTATTTAACACTGAGTCAGTTAAAACATATAAATAATCGTAGGTATATAACAGTTCAATTATGTAGTTAGACATAACAATTTGTACTACTTGTTAATATTAAACTGTATATAGTTAAATGAATAAAATAGATTTATTAGAAAGTAAAGATTTCAGACTATATTGGATTTAATGATAAAATTAAATAAAAAACTGTGCAAGTTAAACTAATCACATAAACTAAAACACATAATACTATAAGACTAGAAGTTAAATGTTTTACTCATGAAAAATAACGCTCTTGTTCAATCAATACTCATTTTTCATCGTTTTTATAAAGTTTTTGGTCTTTTTTTTGCATAAAATTTTGTGCCCGAAATGACAGAGACATTAGTTTTTGAGTATTGGCAAGTTTAAAAAAAAAGAAGAAAATTCAATTAAGAAAAATTTGAATGTTCATTTTCATTGAATTTTAATGCTTATAAATTTGCATAAATACTAATGTTTACAGTTCAGTCTAGTTTTCAGATAAAAACTACTTTAGCTTGGTTCTATCACTTAGGTAAACTTGCTGTTGTTATTATAAATGTAATTTACCTGAAATTTTTATGGTGTTGACTATTAAAACTAATAGAAGTTTACTAAAACAAACCTAAAAAAAATATTAATAAAATTTGTTCTAAAATAGTTAACTTTATTTAATCAAAGAAAAGATGTTTCTATATTTTAACAAAAATTTTTGTTAGTTTACTCTTGTGTTACACATTTATTGTTGTAAATAAGTTATTTAGTTTTTACATTAATGTTTGTTTGTTTTTTATACATTTAATTGTTTATAAAAACCTTTAAGTCTAAACAGAAGTTTAAAACTGAAATTAATATTTGTTATCAACATAGTTTAAAATTTTTTGATTATCAAAGCATCAAATAAGTTTTTATCTTTCTTTTAGATTTAAGCAACAAAAATCAAAACTGCATTTAATATGTACACTGGCTCTGCTTATGCAGCTTTTGAATGGTAAATTTTTCAAACATCAAAATTCACGTAAAAGTTTTGTGTAAGACAAACAGCTTTATCTTTGTACGTATATTTCAAATGAAAAGTGTAACAACCATTTATAGTAGAAAACAATAGCTAAATAAACTTGTTTAAAATTAAAGTTACCTATATATTTTTTGCACTTACGAGGTCTTTTACCGAAACGTAGTTTGCATCACAGAGTCTTGAAAGAATAAAATATAATATCTTTCCTCTAGTAATTGAGTAATTTCTTTATTTGTTTTTGTAAAAATCAAGTCATAAAGTACTTTATTTACTTTATATACCAGCATTGAAGATAAACTTTCAAGTAGCTAATGGTTCAGCGGTTGTCAATTGGCCACAAGACCCGCAGGTAGTGAGATCGACTCCAGCCATGAGCACTTTTTGTTGATAAAATTTTAGCAAATTGTTTCAGCTTAAATTGTTCGGTATCTTATATCATTCTTTAACATTTTTATGAACAAAAGTATCTTGTATAAATACTTGAATAAACTATAAACGATTTAATTTTAAAAATTGCGTTCTTACGGTTGTGCTTCCGTAAGAAAATGTTTTTATAAATATCAACGAATAGAATAAACTTAATTCAAAAAACATACGTCGAATAAAATAGTTTCGAATGTCATTATAAACAAACACAAAGAACTGAAATATGGTCAAAACATTGTTATAAACGAGTTATGCCTTGGTAGTAGTGGTCGCCGGCGCCGTCGATGGTGGACGGAAGGCACTGTCACGCTTCGGTGAGCACGGCAACCAAGCTGTACGTGGTGGGCGGCAGCTTTGAAGGAAGCTGTTTATTTTTAAATCATCTTGTTCAGGATTGTACAAAATTCGTCAATGTCACCTTCCATAACCATCTTTTTGTATGGAGCCTGTGTGTTGGTCTCAAAGAATTTTGTTGCATGGTTGTTGATTAGAAGTTTCGGGCAACCATTAGACACTTCTTCAACCAATAGATTTATTGGTGGAACCTGTTTGTTAGCCACATATTAAGAAAAAAGAAATTACATATTTCTGAAATTTCAACAATGTTAAAATAAAAGGTTTGTAACCAACGAGAAATATCGTTGTTCAACCATTACAATACATCAAAATTAAAAATAAAAACATTTCTTTGCATGTCATGCTTTACTCACCTGTAGAGAAGTTCCCATCACAATGAGAAGATCGCATTCGGACAAAACTTCTTTCACTTCTTGAGAAAACTGCCACTTTTCACAATCAAAAATTTATTTATCAAGAGGCTCTTGGAACAAAATGACGTTAGGCTTGATAACTCCGTCGCAACTTTTGTTACGGCATGTTGACACTCTAACTGCTTCAATGTCATCCTATAAATATACGCAAAATAATTCAACATTAATTGTTTTCTTATTTTTAATAAGTTTATCATTAAGAACCACTTTTACAAATAAAACTTGACGTTTTCAAAAGAATTTTATGATTATAAACAAATCTTTAATAACTAATTGAATTTCACAATAATACTTTTTTTACTACGGTGAACAAGTAAAGATTTACTATATATGTAAATTAATATCTCTCAGTAAAAAATTAAATCGTTTGTTACTTTGAAGAACTTATTACTTTAATGTCATCTAAAATGTATTTTTCTTCACATTTCATGCATGTAGCTGTGTCATAACCTCCGTGGCAGAACACCAGTCTATCCTTCGGTATATCAGCAACTGTAATTTATTCAATTAGCTAAATGATTGTTAATAATATAAACTTTGTATATGTTGTCTTTGTTTTTTTAAGCTAAGAATTAGTGTTTTTTTTTACTTTTAGATATTAAATTTTATCATATTAAAGAGGTTCGTTATACATTTTAAAATACTAAACAGTTTAATAAAGATTCAGAAAAATATGTAATTATTTAATTTTTTTAGAAGTATAATAAAAATAAGGAATAACTAACTAATAAAGTTAGATCTTTTGTTAACAAACGCTTCTTTTTTTTTTGATAGTTATAAAAATATAGTTTGTTTAATCAAAATTAGTACAACTGTTAAAAAAAATTAAAATATAACTTGTTAGCTTCGAAATAAAAGTATTTTAAACCGAGTTTCTCCTTTTTGCTTGAAATATATAGTATTTTGCTATTACATTCTATCAGGCACGTATATCTATGTGCAAAAAACTTCTTTTATTTCAGCTTGAAAAAACTGTACTTTCTTAGCTTTTAGTATTAATTTATACTTAGTCATGCACTCCTGAAAAATAAAATTGTTATATATGTACTCTGTAGCATTTTTAGTGTCGTAAATATTAAACGAATTCAATGCATCTAATCTGTATACATTTAGCGCGTTAAAGATTTGATTTGTCAAAAAGCTGCATTGCAAAATTGATTCTAATGTAAGCTGTAGCTTTTACTTCAAAATCAAAATCGTACAATTGTTTGTTACAAAAATTTGCTTAGTTTAATGTTTTTTCTATTGACTACGTTAAATGATTTTAAGTTAAATTGTGATTTTTTTATACTTATTTTCAAATAAAGTTTTATGGGTTAAGATAAACGGCAACAAATAAAGAGTCATAGGAGGTAAGGAGAAAAATAAATTGCTTTGTATACAGTTATCACCCATACTTCAACATTCCATTTTTGAAGTATTAACATAACTGCGAATTTTTATAGTAAGTTCAATTAAATTAGAGGTAGTATAAATTGCTATGCTTTCGCTAGGAGGTTATCACGCGTCATTTCAGATGTTTTAATTTTTGCAGATTCGTAACTTTTTTAAGCTAATTTGTCTCTACATTCTATTATTATTAGAGCACAGTTTATATTTTTTAGGAAAGTTAGAATTAAATAATAGTACAATTTATAATTCAATTGTATATTTTTGAAATTAAACTGTTAGTTTGTTTATATAAAACTTTTACTTAATTTTTCTTAAGCCAAATACTTTAAAATTATAATAATAATATTTAAACTACCAAAACTTAATAAACAAAAACGACCAGTGTTTCAAATATGAAAATCAGGATTTAATGAGACAACAAAATTCACATTGTATATTCTTTCGCAAACAGGCAGTTAAATACAAATGAATAAAGCTCCTGATTTTTTGAATTTGCCTACATAAAACACTAGCTTTGCAAGAAACCACAACGATTAAAATTAACTTGAGAGAAACAACTATCAACCTTGGTAAAATCGTTGTTTTTTAGTTTTTTTTTTGGTAGATTCAAGTTATGTTGTGGCTCTTTTTTTTTTGTACTAATATTGTTGTGGTCTCGCATTCCTCCGTTTACCATTGCACCCCATGCCGCATTTGTTGTGATTCTTCTTATTTCTATAATTCTTGTGGTTGCTGTTGAAGGGAAAAATTCGGATCTTTTCATCTGAGATCTGGGATGCTGCATCCTTTATTAAAGTTTTAGGTTTTTGTTTAGTTGTGAAATTTAAAAAACTTGAATTAACTTAAATAGGTTTGTAAAATAAACAGAAAACGTTATTTTAACTAAGAAGTTTTACGAACTTTTGTTTTACTAGCTATTACTAAACGAACAAGTGAAATATGATTTCAATTTTTATTTAAATTAGATTATTTAGAAGAAACCTTACAAAGTAACTAACTTTATCAGCCAGCACCGCGTTCACCGTCATCTTGTCCCGGAACGTCACCCGACCGAAGTTGTAACCGTCCTCGGAACTCCTGCTCTGCCTGCTCTCAACAACTTCCACCTTCAACACTTCTCCGTACTCCTCAAAGTGGCTCCTCACCTGCTCCTCACTCACCTTCCTGCTCAGCTTCGTGATGTGGATTTTCTGCTCATCCGCGAAAGTAGGTTCGGAAGGTATGAGAGTTTCGGCAGCTGTGGAAGTTTCACCTTCGGCATGGTCGTTCGCACCTTTGTCGGCAGCACTTGCCTGTGAAACAAAGCATGTATTTTGCAAACGGTAGTAAAAAACGCAGGTTTTTAAAAACATGCATAGTATGTTATATTTAAACAAAAAAATATTGTACGATATGTGTAATACCAAATGGTTTGATTAAAACGCGCCCAACGTAAATTTGCACCTTATTGTTAACTCATTTTTTTACAAATTGCTTTAACTATTTCAAACTTACTTCATCAATAACGATGGCTCTAGTTTGGACAATGGATGCGTCCAAACTTTCCAATGTAGTAGTTGTAGTATTTGATCCAGGCATTTCGTTTGTGCAGCTTACTTGGTGTTCATAAATCATTTCCTCTGCCGTACTTTTCTCAACTTCATCAGAGCTTTTTTGGCTGGTCACTGCATCTTTCTTACCAGACCAAGTGACGCTGTCCACAAACTTGAAAAAAGATGACTTGATGTACAAGTTGCCTTTTTCATCGTGCGGAGCCAGCACAAAACTCTGAAAAAATTCCCGATCCTCGTTGTTGTTGGTGATTGTACCGGTCACAAAAACATGTTTGCTTGCACCTACACCTCATTAATTCCGTACTCCATGTCTTCAACGTTGAAGTTGTCAACACGACTCAGTTCCTTTGAGTAAATATGATTCAGTTTCATTAAAAATAGGTTGCTCTTAAGTATTGTATTTAATTGGTACGAGTTTTTTTAATATATTAATATATAAGAGTTTTAGATCAAATTTAAGTAAAAAAAACATTATTTACTTAAAACTCTAGGAAAAATATTTTTAGAATTGTTTGTAGACTATAAACTCAACTCAGAAAAAGTACATTATGTTAAGAACGTAATTAATAAATTAAGTTATTAATTAGCAAGTTTTAATTTAATTGAAACATCAAGTTAATAAGTTATATTCTATATCTTTCTCTCAACCAAAGAAAGCTTTTAAAACCCCTACTTTTTCTGAAATGTATTTAAAAAAAACCTATAAAAACAGTTTTAAGCCATTTTTGTTATATACTACATCTAAGTTATCAGTAAGTAAACAGCATTTATAAAAAGGAATAAAATAAATTGAAATTTATTTTATGTTTGTATTAGAATGACGGTAAGTGGATCGGCAAAAAAATTGCTTTTTACTAAATACTATGAAAAAAATATTTTTTATTTTCAAATTGAGCTAAACATAAAGCTGATGCTTGTTTTTAAATACTGTTGAACCTGTTATTTATCGACTAGGTTAACATTACATTTTATAACATTCATTTTTACACTTTTTTTTTTCCTTTAAAAGCTTGTGAAAACAGCAAGAAATTTAAAACTAACGTATCCAGTTATGCTTTTTTATTTCAGGTACATAGTAAAGCATATTAATTTTATTATACATTACAAATGTTTTTGTAAACAAAGTTTTCATGTTTGTAGTTTCTACAGTATATACTAGGTTTTTCTTAACTTTTTTTTTTCCATAAGCCACCTTTGAAAAATTAATAAACCTACTGCTCTCTTTTAAAAACTACGTTTAAAAGCGACTAAGACTTTTTTCTTCTTTATTGTAAACTCCAGAATATCTATTGTGTTCATTTTATTTTATTCATATTTTGGTATGGTGGTTAGGAATAACGGTATAAATGTCCTTAACAAAAGTATAAAGTATAAAAAATTTTTAGGTTTAGTTAACCCAAGAACTTTATTTTTAATTTATAAAAGTACCAAGAGATGGTATAAGTCATCAAAATATAAAGTAAAGTTTCAATCAAAGTAGGACTTTTGAAATAATTAATTTAACATATGTGTGTTTTTTTATTTAGTAAAATTATATCTATATGTTTTTTTTTACTTCAGATATTAAGTTTTACCATATTAAAGAGGTTCGTTATACATTTTAAAATACTAAACAGTTTAATAAAGATTCAGAAAAATATGTAATTATTTAATTTTTTTACAAGTATAATAAAAACGAGGATTAACTAACTAATTAAGTATCTATTAAAGATTATCTATTTATAAAAACAGCAGTCATTACTTTTTCGAGTCCGTCGATGTTTTGAGTAAATACTTTCAGCACCTGTTTTCTGTCGAACAAATTCTTTATGAACTTGTGAGCAACCGAAGGGTAGTGATCAGGATTCGGCATAATCTCCTTTGAAGTTTTCAGGAACGGCCTCGGATCTTTTTTGAACTGCTCAAGATCGAAGACCAGCCTGGGATCTTCCAAATTGTACTGTTTGAACTTTTCACTGTTGTAGAGACCGTTAGGGCTCCTAAAAAATGTTTAGTTTAATATGTGTAAATATTCTTATTAACTTTTAAACTTTTCACAAATAAAAATCCTCGACTTTTACCTGAAATCAGGAATTCCACAGTTAGTTGATATTCCAGCTCCAGTCAGAAAAACGATGCTTTTGTAAGTTCCAAGTTGTATTCCTTTTAATACTTCAGGTAATATAGAACACCTATTTAAGTCAAATACTAACTTTAATATGGTTAAAATCTTTTTTATTTAATAAACAAACAATAAGTTTGAACAAATTTTTGAATAAAAAATATACAGTACACTTATAATATTTTGAAAATATAGTTAACTATTTAAGCTAAATCAAACATATTTAAAAATTCTTACTTTGAACTTTCTCTAGTCTGTCTTTGTTTTCCCAAAGTTTCAATACATTTATCCACATCTTCTTTTGCAACGACATGTTTCATTGTTTTATACAGATTTTCTGACACACCATTTAAAAATATGTTTTCTTTTTTGATTTTCTTGACTTTTTGAGTTTTTTCGTTATTATGATGCTTCGCAGGTCTCTTTGTAGTTTTGTTCGGATGGATTTTTGTTTCCATGTTTATTCCATATGCTTTTCCTTCATGAGTTTCTTTAATTTTCGCTAGCTCACTGTATGTTTGAGGATGTTGTTTTATTTTCAACTTCATTCCGGATGCTTTTCCTTGGTCAGTTCCTTTAGTTTTTTCCAGCTTACTTTCAACGATCTCTATGACTCGTGTCGCATTATCGTGATCGAAAAGCTTCTTTATTATTGAGTTTTTGAGATGTTTGAAGTCGCTGAAGTTGTACTGGTTGCGAAAAAGAAAATGATTTTACTCTTAAAAAATAACGCTCTTGTTCTAAAAATTCTCATTTTTCATCGTTTAAGTAAAGTTTTAGGTATTTTTTTTGCATAGAATTTTGTGCCCGAAATGATAGAGACATTTGTTTTTGATTATTGGCAAGTTTAAAAAAAAAAAAAATAAAATTTCAAAAAAGAAACTTACTTGTTCATTTTTATTGAATTTTGTTGCTCAAAAATTTGCATAAATTTTCATATTTACAGTGCTGTCTAGTTTTCATATAAAAACTACTTTAGCTTGTTTATATCAGTTAGGTAAACTTGATGTTCTTATTATAAATATAATTGACTAAAATGCTTATGGAGTTGAATATTTAAATTAATGGAAGTTTACAAAAACAAACCTAAATAAAATATTATCAATAAACATTTGTGTTCAATTGTTGTGCTAAAATAATCAACTAAATTGAGTTTAGTTTGTTGAATAAATAAAGTTTAAGAGTTTTTCTATTTAAATAAGTTTCTTCGTTCGTCTACTCTTGTGTTATACATTTATTATTGTTAACAAGTTACATAGTTTTTAATTTATTGTTTGTTTTATTTTTATACGTTTAATTGTTTATACAAAACCTTTTAATTTAAACATAAATTTAAAACTGAAATTATAAATGTAGCACAGATATTGTTATCAACATAGTTCAAATATTAGTATCTTTTTTCTTTTAACTTTTAACTCATATGCTGTTGAAAAATATAAGTTTGAAAGATCCTCTAAAACAAGTAAAAAATGTAGTTTCAAGTTTTAAAGTTCTATTTTTCTTACTTTTCATCCTTTTTATAAACTGTTTGGTGTTTTTTGAAGCAGAATTAGGTGATTGACATGATGGTAAAATTTATTTAAAAGTAAAACAAGGTTTAAAAAACACAACTAAAACTTTTAAAACAGTTTAAAGTTTTCAAAAGAAGAGAAGATAAAATCAATTTTCCTGTTTGAATTTTGCATAATAACATAGTGTGAATATAAAGTTTGAGAAAATCTTGTTTTTCATCGTTTTAAAAAGTTTTTTGGGTTTTTCTAGCATTAAATTTTCTGACAGAAACGATGGAGATATTTATTTTTAGTTATTGGCAAGTTTATAATAAAAAATGAAAAAATTTGAAAAAAGTTATACTTGTTCATTTTTATTCGATTTTGTTGCATATCAATTTGCATAATTTATAATGACTACAGCTGGCTAGGTCTTTAGATAAAACTACTTTTTTATAGAGTTTATTATTGTAACTAGTTCTTTAACAGTTTATCAAAGATTTTTTTTTTAGCTTAACAGTTTTATTAGTGTTTTGATGCGTATTAATTCAGTTTGTAAAGTTAGGCTAAACATTGGTGTCTGTGTAAGTATTTATTCTCAACTTATTGCAAATAGTTGTTCTTATAAATACTAGAGTTAAGCACTATTTTATAAATAAGTACTACACTAATCAATAAGTTTTATAAACTAGTTTTCAATCACTTTCAATGTAAATATTAGCTGTTAGCTTAAGTGTTTAGTAAGATTTCATTAGGTTAATTGGTTAGTTTTATCATTATGATTTAAATGACAAACATGAAATAGTTTTTGTATAAAAAAGTTAAATCTTTACTTTAGTGAAACTTGACAAACAATACTGAAATAACTGTGATAAAGTAAAATACCTTTTGTTAAAAATTATATTTAGCAATAAGTTCACATATATTTACTTTTGAATGATACCAGTTCAACTGTCATGATAAGTTTTAGCTTAGTTTATATGTAAGTTCCATAATGAGTAAAATGTGCTGGTTTTTCCATCAGGAACAGTATGTAGTTTAAAAAAACACAATACTGTGAATACTTGTTTTACAATTTTAAGAGTTCAATAAAAGATTTTATTGGATCTAAATTAGTTCAACTGTTCTGCAGCTCACAAGTATTTATTCAAATAACTAGAGTTTAAAGTGAACAATAGTATTCACATTATCAAGTTGTTTGACTATACATAGAAATGGAGTCAAACCATATAGATAAGTTTGTCAGTATACACATAAAATAAAAGCTCTTTTTTGTCAAATTCTAAGTAGTACATTATCTATAAACTTGATGAAATGTTTTTATTGTATGCCATAACTTACATTAAACTTTTTAATTAAGAAATAGTACTAAACTTAAGTCATGTAAAAAAAATCTGTTGTACAAATAAAAACGACCAAATTAAAAGTACAGAGTTTGTAAGATTATGCTAAGCTTTAACGTGTGCATAAATTTTTATTCACATACTTATGACAACTTAGGGTATCTTTAATACTAGAGTGTAGTATTCTTTTGTAAATAAGTACACAAACCAACAAGTTTCTGTAGAAAGTACTTAAGAAAAGTCAGTCATAAGTTTACTGTAGTTGTATTAAAACCACACCTTTTTTTAATCATTTATATTTACTCATGTGAGTTGTGTTTTGTTTAAGCAGTTAATGAGTAGATACAAATATAAACCTTTAAACTAAAGAAAATATTTAAAAATATAGCAGAGATTTTTGTTATGAACATAGTTCGATTACTAGTATCTGCTAATTGTTTCTAAATCCTTTCACGCAAAAATATACAAGTTTTAAAAAGCAAAGAGTTTAATTCAAAGCTTTGAAGTTTTTAAGTTCTATTTTGCTTATTTTTCATCCTTTTTTTAAAGTGTTTGGTGTTTTTTGAAGCAGAATTTGGTGCTCGACATGATGGTGAAGTTTATTTTTGAAAAAAACAAGGTTTGAAAAAAATATAGCAAAAAGTTTAAAATTAGCTTAAAACTTTCAAAGCGAGAGAAGAGAGATCTCGTGAATGTCACCAAGCGAATTTTTTGCACCAAGCTTTTATTTATTACGTAATTATAAAAATTTCTGTTTGCAGAAACTTTTAATGAAATAGCATTCATTTGTAAAATGTTTTGTTACTGGTAGCAGCTCTTGTCATTTTTTACTTTATCTTTACTTTCATAAATTATTTTAGAGTTTACCATTTTATATGTTTTTTTAAGTAATAAAAGGTACTAAAAGCAGATACACAAAATCAATTACTTGGTTTGAAAAAAAATCAGCATTGTCTTTAACAGTTGAAACTTCAACTGTTTATGCTTGAAAAAAATGAACATAAAACAAAATGTCTGTATGTATTAAAAGTATCTTGAACCAACAGTCTTCTACTCTAACCATGTGATTCATTATCTTTTTTTCATGATTTCAGAGAAAAGTGTTTACCTTTATGTTGAAAAAGAGTCTAAAATCAACAGTCTGTTACATTATAAGTAATCATGTTTTTCTACTTCATCATAGTTGCATTGAAAAGTTTTATATTCAGCACAAACAAATTGGGCATCTCTGCTTCAATTTCTGTTTGCTGAAATTTCAGTTTTCAAAAATTTCTTTTAACAGAAATTTTTAATGAAATAACATTTATTTGTAAAATGTTTTGTTACTGGTAGCAGCTCTTGTCATTCTTTACTTTACTTTCATAAATTATTTTAGAGTGTACCTTTTTATATGTTTTTTTAAGTAATAAAAGGTACTAAAAGCAGATACACAAAATCAATTACTTGGTTTGAAAAAAAAAATCAGCATTGTCTTTAACAGTTGAAACTTCAACTGTTTATGCTTGAAAAAAATGAACATAAAACAAAATGTCTGTATGTATTAAAAGTATCTTGAACCAACAGTCTTCTACTCTAACCATGTGATTCATTATCTTTTTTTCATGATTTCAGAGAAAAGTGTTTACCTTTATGTTGAAAAAGTGTCTCAAATCAACAGTCTGCTACATTATAAGTAATCATGTTTTTCTACTTCATCATAGTTGCACTGAAAAGCTTTATAGTAAGCACAAACAAATTAGGCATATCTGTTTAAATTTCACAGCAATCATCTATATCAATCCTTCTGGCCACTAACCTTCTTGTGGCAGTTCAAATATCAGGTCTGTTCTTAGTTTACTGCTCTTATTGAGGTAAGTGATTTATATGTTATACAAAATAGTTAATAATAAGATAATAAGCTTGTTATAAGATTATTTTTCAGGGTTACCAACATTTAATTTTTTGTTGTGCTCAGGTGTTTTTAGATACTTGAAAGTTAATTGTTTCATAAAATATTGTCATTATTTTTGTAAATATAGAATATCAATACTACAAATTAGTGCTCAAAACCAATAAGTATAAGTAAAGTACATAACACATTAACACCTTTTGGTGCTTAGTTTCTAATTTTATTCAAGTAAAAATGAAATTTGGTTTAAATGAGTACAGTTTTTGAATTAAAGAGTGGCAGCCCTGGTACTTAATGTCATAAAAATAAGAATTAATTACAATGAAAATTTTAGATTAAAAAATATCTTATAGAGTTTCTAAAGTGTGCAAAAGTAACTAAAATATGTTACTATTAAACTTCATTAGCTTTTCTATATGTCAAAACTTGTTTGTTATAAATCTTTATAAAGAAATTACAATGTAAAACGTTCAATTATCATTTTAGAGGTAAAAATCAAGCTGTTATTTTGTAAAGTGTTACTACAAGTTTGAAAATTAAGTAGTTAATTTTAAATCTTTGCACACTTTTAAAGACACATTGTTAATAATTGTTTAAGTAAATGTTTTATTATTATGTTTATATCCCTTAAGCACTTAAAGCTATAGTGTAAAATGTTTGTGTGTAAGTGACTTATTTTTTTACATTTGAACATATAGGAACACAAACAACATTCAGGCAGCTTGATCAACTGCCTGATGTTTAGTGTTTTTGTATGTTTATATAATTAAGTTAGATATGAGTCTGGTTTGTTGCAGTCACTTGTAATGATTATAGTTAACAGTAATAATATGTTTCAAAGTTTATGTGTATTATAACTTTGAAAACCATTTAGTGGTTATTATAATTGATAGAGTTATGATAAGAAACTTGTAACTAGCTGACAAAAACCAGACTGTTATCTGACTATGTATTATCTTTATAAAAAGACTATATTGTACTGATATAACTTAATTTTTTAGAGTACTTCAAAATAGTCTTTTCATGGAATTTTAGTTGTGACATTATAAAATAGTAAATCACAAGCATTTATTTGTCTTCAACTTGATACTATGTGTAGCATTAAATAAAGTGTTTTTTTTAGTTTAATCTCAAAATATATTAAATTCCATACAAAATAAATACTTATGATATACTGTTAGATAACGTCACCACAAGAATTCTAAAGAAAGACTATTTAAACAGTTAATAAACAATATGCAAACCGTTTTTATCTAAACAAAAAACACTGTCAAAAACTTTTGAAAAGAAATTTCTGTTCAATATTTTTGTAATTATATTTTATAGCAACTCTATGTTGTTGGTTAATAGCTACTCAAGAAGAGTTTTTGACAGTGGTGGCTTAGATTTAAATATGTTAGTTGCAAGTATAGAAATTGAATAATGTAAGTTAGGCTAAAATGTGTATATTTTAATTGGGTCGGCTGCAGTTGTAAGGTTTTGTTATGTTTTCAATCATAACATTATGAGGTGAAGTGATGATACAGCATAATAATAAGAACAATTACCAAGTTACATAAAAGTAAAATGAAAAACAAGTATTATAACTTCAAACTTAAAATTAATAAATATTGTAATATATTAGCCAATCAGAAGCGACGTTAGAACTGCAGCCGGACCTTTGATTTGTTATTCACATGAGGTAGTATGGTTTAGTTTGTAACAATGCGTTAAGGTGATTTTGCGATCTAAGAAATACGCACACGCATAAGGTACGCTATAAATTATTAAGGCCCGCCACACAATTTTTTTCACAAATGGGGATTCCCCTAAAGTGAAAATGTGGCGGGAAATTTTTGAGATTGATAATAGAAATATTTTTTTAAGGCATTTCGCCGGCTCCGCCGGCGAAAAATTTTCCACTTTTCTCCCAACCATTTTTTCTTAAAAACCTAATTACGCTTGGACTTCAGTTAGTAAGCCTGACAGCCAAACCAGATAAAAGTGTGGTACTGAGCTTCAAGTGTAATTCGGTTTTGAGTTAAAGTGGTGGCGGACAGCTTTCGTTATTTGTCTACAATAAGTCCCTTCCGCTGCGAATTCCTCCTCCTCCGGAGGAGGAATTCTTGCTCACGGGACTTTTGCACAAATAACGAAAGCCGTCCTTCAGGCCACGTCCTTATGCTGGTCGGCACCTAATTAGTTTTTTGTTTGATGTACGAGTAGTTACGCACGTTCCTTTAGTGTGTTATTTTTCTTTCAAACTCAATATTTAATATTAATTTATTTAAATTACAAGTAAAGTTTTATGTTTTATAGTATGTATCTCGGCTGTAATATTACAAATGATACAGTTTTGTAGTAGACAGTCTGGTAATATTCTATAATAAACACGCCACTTACTGTAATTTAATAACATAATTTTATTGTCCCCTTTGGAGGGTATTGCATCTGCAATTTTTTGCACGTCTTTCAGTGCCGGTAACTCTATGAATTTTCACAAATAATACAGGTTTTTTTTGAGTTACTTGAGTAGATTACTTGCTGAGATTTAAGTGTCGTTAGGCTTGAAAGAGGTAAAAATTGTTTGGACAAAAATGTTATTAAAATTAGTTAATGTAATATATTTCATTCTTAATAATAAAAATCATACTAATTTGTAAGAAGTATCTAAGTAACATTGTAATAGAAGATTTATGTCAATTTAAGGAGAAACCAAGCTTAAGTTTTCCATTTACATAAGCAAGTTTTTACATCTTTATTTGTATAAAAAAGTTTGGGCATCTTTTAAATAAGACTCTAATAAATCAGACTGTTTTGTCCACCATTTTTCAAGTAATTTTGCAATACTTTTATTTTTCCCTACTTACTATTATTACGTCATCACCCTGTAGTGTCATACAGTATAGACTAAGTAATTTTTATTTACACTTTAAGTTATTATTTGTATATGAATTATATCTTTTGGATTATAAACTATTAAATTTGTTTCAAATTGCTCTATGTTCTAAAGTTATATATTAATGAATAAGACTAACTGTACATACTTAATAAGTATTGGGTAAGATGTATCTTAATTAAACTAACAGATACAAACATTTAATTATGGCAATTAGCTCTTAAATATTTTCATTCTGCATGTAAATGTATCTAATTTTTAAACTACAATTACTTAATCATTAGTTATCAAATTGTTGCGCAGGTTTATATGACTGTTTCTAGTTTTATATCACAAACAACGTATGTACTTAACTATGAATTTAAAACATTGAACCATTCTTTCAATTAACATCCTATTTAAAGCCGTTATGAGTTTAAATGTCTCTATTAATTTTAACCATTATATATAACTTTATTTAACACTGAGTCAGTTAAAACATATAAATAATCGTAGGTATATAACAGTTCAATTATGTAGTTAGACATAACAATTTGTACTACTTGTTAATATTAAACTGTATATAGTTAAATGAATAAAATAGATTTATTAGAAAGTAAAGATTTCAGACTATATTGGATTTAATGATAAAATTAAATAAAAAACTGTGCAAGTTAAACTAATCACATAAACTAAAACACATAATACTATAAGACTAGAAGTTAAATGTTTTACTCATGAAAAATAACGCTCTTGTTCAATCAATACTCATTTTTCATCGTTTTTATAAAGTTTTTGGTCTTTTTTTTGCATAAAATTTTGTGCCCGAAATGACAGAGACATTAGTTTTTGAGTATTGGCAAGTTTAAAAAAAAAGAAGAAAATTCAATTAAGAAAAATTTGAATGTTCATTTTCATTGAATTTTAATGCTTATAAATTTGCATAAATACTAATGTTTACAGTTCAGTCTAGTTTTCAGATAAAAACTACTTTAGCTTGGTTCTATCACTTAGGTAAACTTGCTGTTGTTATTATAAATGTAATTTACCTGAAATTTTTATGGTGTTGACTATTAAAACTAATAGAAGTTTACTAAAACAAACCTAAAAAAAATATTAATAAAATTTGTTCTAAAATAGTTAACTTTATTTAATCAAAGAAAAGATGTTTCTATATTTTAACAAAAATTTTTGTTAGTTTACTCTTGTGTTACACATTTATTGTTGTAAATAAGTTATTTAGTTTTTACATTAATGTTTGTTTGTTTTTTATACATTTAATTGTTTATAAAAACCTTTAAGTCTAAACAGAAGTTTAAAACTGAAATTAATATTTGTTATCAACATAGTTTAAAATTTTTTGATTATCAAAGCATCAAATAAGTTTTTATCTTTCTTTTAGATTTAAGCAACAAAAATCAAAACTGCATTTAATATGTACACTGGCTCTGCTTATGCAGCTTTTGAATGGTAAATTTTTCAAACATCAAAATTCACGTAAAAGTTTTGTGTAAGACAAACAGCTTTATCTTTGTACGTATATTTCAAATGAAAAGTGTAACAACCATTTATAGTAGAAAACAATAGCTAAATAAACTTGTTTAAAATTAAAGTTACCTATATATTTTTTGCACTTACGAGGTCTTTTACCGAAACGTAGTTTGCATCACAGAGTCTTGAAAGAATAAAATATAATATCTTTCCTCTAGTAATTGAGTAATTTCTTTATTTGTTTTTGTAAAAATCAAGTCATAAAGTACTTTATTTACTTTATATACCAGCATTGAAGATAAACTTTCAAGTAGCTAATGGTTCAGCGGTTGTCAATTGGCCACAAGACCCGCAGGTAGTGAGATCGACTCCAGCCATGAGCACTTTTTGTTGATAAAATTTTAGCAAATTGTTTCAGCTTAAATTGTTCGGTATCTTATATCATTCTTTAACATTTTTATGAACAAAAGTATCTTGTATAAATACTTGAATAAACTATAAACGATTTAATTTTAAAAATTGCGTTCTTACGGTTGTGCTTCCGTAAGAAAATGTTTTTATAAATATCAACGAATAGAATAAACTTAATTCAAAAAACATACGTCGAATAAAATAGTTTCGAATGTCATTATAAACAAACACAAAGAACTGAAATATGGTCAAAACATTGTTATAAACGAGTTATGCCTTGGTAGTAGTGGTCGCCGGCGCCGTCGATGGTGGACGGAAGGCACTGTCACGCTTCGGTGAGCACGGCAACCAAGCTGTACGTGGTGGGCGGCAGCTTTGAAGGAAGCTGTTTATTTTTAAATCATCTTGTTCAGGATTGTACAAAATTCGTCAATGTCACCTTCCATAACCATCTTTTTGTATGGAGCCTGTGTGTTGGTCTCAAAGAATTTTGTTGCATGGTTGTTGATTAGAAGTTTCGGGCAACCATTAGACACTTCTTCAACCAATAGATTTATTGGTGGAACCTGTTTGTTAGCCACATATTAAGAAAAAAGAAATTACATATTTCTGAAATTTCAACAATGTTAAAATAAAAGGTTTGTAACCAACGAGAAATATCGTTGTTCAACCATTACAATACATCAAAATTAAAAATAAAAACATTTCTTTGCATGTCATGCTTTACTCACCTGTAGAGAAGTTCCCATCACAATGAGAAGATCGCATTCGGACAAAACTTCTTTCACTTCTTGAGAAAACTGCCACTTTTCACAATCAAAAATTTATTTATCAAGAGGCTCTTGGAACAAAATGACGTTAGGCTTGATAACTCCGTCGCAACTTTTGTTACGGCATGTTGACACTCTAACTGCTTCAATGTCATCCTATAAATATACGCAAAATAATTCAACATTAATTGTTTTCTTATTTTTAATAAGTTTATCATTAAGAACCACTTTTACAAATAAAACTTGACGTTTTCAAAAGAATTTTATGATTATAAACAAATCTTTAATAACTAATTGAATTTCACAATAATACTTTTTTTACTACGGTGAACAAGTAAAGATTTACTATATATGTAAATTAATATCTCTCAGTAAAAAATTAAATCGTTTGTTACTTTGAAGAACTTATTACTTTAATGTCATCTAAAATGTATTTTTCTTCACATTTCATGCATGTAGCTGTGTCATAACCTCCGTGGCAGAACACCAGTCTATCCTTCGGTATATCAGCAACTGTAATTTATTCAATTAGCTAAATGATTGTTAATAATATAAACTTTGTATATGTTGTCTTTGTTTTTTTAAGCTAAGAATTAGTGTTTTTTTTTACTTTTAGATATTAAATTTTATCATATTAAAGAGGTTCGTTATACATTTTAAAATACTAAACAGTTTAATAAAGATTCAGAAAAATATGTAATTATTTAATTTTTTTAGAAGTATAATAAAAATAAGGAATAACTAACTAATAAAGTTAGATCTTTTGTTAACAAACGCTTCTTTTTTTTTTGATAGTTATAAAAATATAGTTTGTTTAATCAAAATTAGTACAACTGTTAAAAAAAATTAAAATATAACTTGTTAGCTTCGAAATAAAAGTATTTTAAACCGAGTTTCTCCTTTTTGCTTGAAATATATAGTATTTTGCTATTACATTCTATCAGGCACGTATATCTATGTGCAAAAAACTTCTTTTATTTCAGCTTGAAAAAACTGTACTTTCTTAGCTTTTAGTATTAATTTATACTTAGTCATGCACTCCTGAAAAATAAAATTGTTATATATGTACTCTGTAGCATTTTTAGTGTCGTAAATATTAAACGAATTCAATGCATCTAATCTGTATACATTTAGCGCGTTAAAGATTTGATTTGTCAAAAAGCTGCATTGCAAAATTGATTCTAATGTAAGCTGTAGCTTTTACTTCAAAATCAAAATCGTACAATTGTTTGTTACAAAAATTTGCTTAGTTTAATGTTTTTTCTATTGACTACGTTAAATGATTTTAAGTTAAATTGTGATTTTTTTATACTTATTTTCAAATAAAGTTTTATGGGTTAAGATAAACGGCAACAAATAAAGAGTCATAGGAGGTAAGGAGAAAAATAAATTGCTTTGTATACAGTTATCACCCATACTTCAACATTCCATTTTTGAAGTATTAACATAACTGCGAATTTTTATAGTAAGTTCAATTAAATTAGAGGTAGTATAAATTGCTATGCTTTCGCTAGGAGGTTATCACGCGTCATTTCAGATGTTTTAATTTTTGCAGATTCGTAACTTTTTTAAGCTAATTTGTCTCTACATTCTATTATTATTAGAGCACAGTTTATATTTTTTAGGAAAGTTAGAATTAAATAATAGTACAATTTATAATTCAATTGTATATTTTTGAAATTAAACTGTTAGTTTGTTTATATAAAACTTTTACTTAATTTTTCTTAAGCCAAATACTTTAAAATTATAATAATAATATTTAAACTACCAAAACTTAATAAACAAAAACGACCAGTGTTTCAAATATGAAAATCAGGATTTAATGAGACAACAAAATTCACATTGTATATTCTTTCGCAAACAGGCAGTTAAATACAAATGAATAAAGCTCCTGATTTTTTGAATTTGCCTACATAAAACACTAGCTTTGCAAGAAACCACAACGATTAAAATTAACTTGAGAGAAACAACTATCAACCTTGGTAAAATCGTTGTTTTTTAGTTTTTTTTTTGGTAGATTCAAGTTATGTTGTGGCTCTTTTTTTTTTGTACTAATATTGTTGTGGTCTCGCATTCCTCCGTTTACCATTGCACCCCATGCCGCATTTGTTGTGATTCTTCTTATTTCTATAATTCTTGTGGTTGCTGTTGAAGGGAAAAATTCGGATCTTTTCATCTGAGATCTGGGATGCTGCATCCTTTATTAAAGTTTTAGGTTTTTGTTTAGTTGTGAAATTTAAAAAACTTGAATTAACTTAAATAGGTTTGTAAAATAAACAGAAAACGTTATTTTAACTAAGAAGTTTTACGAACTTTTGTTTTACTAGCTATTACTAAACGAACAAGTGAAATATGATTTCAATTTTTATTTAAATTAGATTATTTAGAAGAAACCTTACAAAGTAACTAACTTTATCAGCCAGCACCGCGTTCACCGTCATCTTGTCCCGGAACGTCACCCGACCGAAGTTGTAACCGTCCTCGGAACTCCTGCTCTGCCTGCTCTCAACAACTTCCACCTTCAACACTTCTCCGTACTCCTCAAAGTGGCTCCTCACCTGCTCCTCACTCACCTTCCTGCTCAGCTTCGTGATGTGGATTTTCTGCTCATCCGCGAAAGTAGGTTCGGAAGGTATGAGAGTTTCGGCAGCTGTGGAAGTTTCACCTTCGGCATGGTCGTTCGCACCTTTGTCGGCAGCACTTGCCTGTGAAACAAAGCATGTATTTTGCAAACGGTAGTAAAAAACGCAGGTTTTTAAAAACATGCATAGTATGTTATATTTAAACAAAAAAATATTGTACGATATGTGTAATACCAAATGGTTTGATTAAAACGCGCCCAACGTAAATTTGCACCTTATTGTTAACTCATTTTTTTACAAATTGCTTTAACTATTTCAAACTTACTTCATCAATAACGATGGCTCTAGTTTGGACAATGGATGCGTCCAAACTTTCCAATGTAGTAGTTGTAGTATTTGATCCAGGCATTTCGTTTGTGCAGCTTACTTGGTGTTCATAAATCATTTCCTCTGCCGTACTTTTCTCAACTTCATCAGAGCTTTTTTGGCTGGTCACTGCATCTTTCTTACCAGACCAAGTGACGCTGTCCACATACTTGAAAAAAGATGACTCGATGCACAAGTTGCCTTTTTCATCTCGTGGAGTCAGCACAAAACTCTGAAAAAATTCCCGATCCTCGTTGTTATTGGTGATTGTGCCGGTCACAAAAACATGTTTGCTTGCACCCACATCGCTTGCATCATTAATTCCGTACTCCATGTCTTCAACGTTGAAGTTATTAACACAACTCAGTTCCTTTGAGTAAATATGATTCAGTTTCATTAAAAATAGGTTGCTCTTAAGTATTGTATTTAATTGGTACGAGTTTTTTTAATATATTAATATATAAGAGTTTTAGATCAAATTTAAGTAAAAAAAAACATTATTTACTTAAAACTCTAGGAAAAATATTTTTAGAATTGTTTGTAGACTATAAACTCAACTCAGAAAAAGTACATTATGTTAAGAACGTAATTAATAAATTAAGTTATTAATTAGCAAGTTTTAATTTAATTGAAACATCAAGTTAATAAGTTATATTCTATATCTTTCTCTCAACCAAAGAAAGCTTTTAAAACCCCTACTTTTTCTGAAATGTATTTAAAAAAAACCTATAAAAACAGTTTTAAGCCATTTTTGTTATATACTACATCTAAGTTATCAGTAAGTAAACAGCATTTATAAAAAGGAATAAAATAAATTGAAATTTATTTTATGTTTGTATTAGAATGACGGTAAGTGGATCGGCAAAAAAATTGCTTTTTACTAAATACTATGAAAAAAATATTTTTTATTTTCAAATTGAGCTAAACATAAAGCTGATGCTTGTTTTTAAATACTGTTGAACCTGTTATTTATCGACTAGGTTAACATTACATTTTATAACATTCATTTTTACACTTTTTTTTTTCCTTTAAAAGCTTGTGAAAACAGCAAGAAATTTAAAACTAACGTATCCAGTTATGCTTTTTTATTTCAGGTACATAGTAAAGCATATTAATTTTATTATACATTACAAATGTTTTTGTAAACAAAGTTTTCATGTTTGTAGTTTCTACAGTATATACTAGGTTTTTCTTAACTTTTTTTTTTCCATAAGCCACCTTTGAAAAATTAATAAACCTACTGCTCTCTTTTAAAAACTACGTTTAAAAGCGACTAAGACTTTTTTCTTCTTTATTGTAAACTCCAGAATATCTATTGTGTTCATTTTATTTTATTCATATTTTGGTATGGTGGTTAGGAATAACGGTATAAATGTCCTTAACAAAAGTATAAAGTATAAAAAATTTTTAGGTTTAGTTAACCCAAGAACTTTATTTTTAATTTATAAAAGTACCAAGAGATGGTATAAGTCATCAAAATATAAAGTAAAGTTTCAATCAAAGTAGGACTTTTGAAATAATTAATTTAACATATGTGTGTTTTTTTATTTAGTAAAATTATATCTATATGTTTTTTTTTACTTCAGATATTAAGTTTTACCATATTAAAGAGGTTCGTTATACATTTTAAAATACTAAACAGTTTAATAAAGATTCAGAAAAATATGTAATTATTTAATTTTTTTACAAGTATAATAAAAACGAGGATTAACTAACTAATTAAGTATCTATTAAAGATTATCTATTTATAAAAACAGCAGTCATTACTTTTTCGAGTCCGTCGATGTTTTGAGTAAATACTTTCAGCACCTGTTTTCTGTCGAACAAATTCTTTATGAACTTGTGAGCAACCGAAGGGTAGTGATCAGGATTCGGCATAATCTCCTTTGAAGTTTTCAGGAACGGCCTCGGATCTTTTTTGAACTGCTCAAGATCGAAGACCAGCCTGGGATCTTCCAAATTGTACTGTTTGAACTTTTCACTGTTGTAGAGACCGTTAGGGCTCCTAAAAAATGTTTAGTTTAATATGTGTAAATATTCTTATTAACTTTTAAACTTTTCACAAATAAAAATCCTCGACTTTTACCTGAAATCAGGAATTCCACAGTTAGTTGATATTCCAGCTCCAGTCAGAAAAACGATGCTTTTGTAAGTTCCAAGTTGTATTCCTTTTAATACTTCAGGTAATATAGAACACCTATTTAAGTCAAATACTAACTTTAATATGGTTAAAATCTTTTTTATTTAATAAACAAACAATAAGTTTGAACAAATTTTTGAATAAAAAATATACAGTACACTTATAATATTTTGAAAATATAGTTAACTATTTAAGCTAAATCAAACATATTTAAAAATTCTTACTTTGAACTTTCTCTAGTCTGTCTTTGTTTTCCCAAAGTTTCAATACATTTATCCACATCTTCTTTTGCAACGACATGTTTCATTGTTTTATACAGATTTTCTGACACACCATTTAAAAATATGTTTTCTTTTTTGATTTTCTTGACTTTTTGAGTTTTTTCGTTATTATGATGCTTCGCAGGTCTCTTTGTAGTTTTGTTCGGATGGATTTTTGTTTCCATGTTTATTCCATATGCTTTTCCTTCATGAGTTTCTTTAATTTTCGCTAGCTCACTGTATGTTTGAGGATGTTGTTTTATTTTCAACTTCATTCCGGATGCTTTTCCTTGGTCAGTTCCTTTAGTTTTTTCCAGCTTACTTTCAACGATCTCTATGACTCGTGTCGCATTATCGTGATCGAAAAGCTTCTTTATTATTGAGTTTTTGAGATGTTTGAAGTCGCTGAAGTTGTACTGGTTGCGAAAAAGAAAATGATTTTACTCTTAAAAAATAACGCTCTTGTTCTAAAAATTCTCATTTTTCATCGTTTAAGTAAAGTTTTAGGTATTTTTTTTGCATAGAATTTTGTGCCCGAAATGATAGAGACATTTGTTTTTGATTATTGGCAAGTTTAAAAAAAAAAAAAATAAAATTTCAAAAAAGAAACTTACTTGTTCATTTTTATTGAATTTTGTTGCTCAAAAATTTGCATAAATTTTCATATTTACAGTGCTGTCTAGTTTTCATATAAAAACTACTTTAGCTTGTTTATATCAGTTAGGTAAACTTGATGTTCTTATTATAAATATAATTGACTAAAATGCTTATGGAGTTGAATATTTAAATTAATGGAAGTTTACAAAAACAAACCTAAATAAAATATTATCAATAAACATTTGTGTTCAATTGTTGTGCTAAAATAATCAACTAAATTGAGTTTAGTTTGTTGAATAAATAAAGTTTAAGAGTTTTTCTATTTAAATAAGTTTCTTCGTTCGTCTACTCTTGTGTTATACATTTATTATTGTTAACAAGTTACATAGTTTTTAATTTATTGTTTGTTTTATTTTTATACGTTTAATTGTTTATACAAAACCTTTTAATTTAAACATAAATTTAAAACTGAAATTATAAATGTAGCACAGATATTGTTATCAACATAGTTCAAATATTAGTATCTTTTTTCTTTTAACTTTTAACTCATATGCTGTTGAAAAATATAAGTTTGAAAGATCCTCTAAAACAAGTAAAAAATGTAGTTTCAAGTTTTAAAGTTCTATTTTTCTTACTTTTCATCCTTTTTATAAACTGTTTGGTGTTTTTTGAAGCAGAATTAGGTGATTGACATGATGGTAAAATTTATTTAAAAGTAAAACAAGGTTTAAAAAACACAACTAAAACTTTTAAAACAGTTTAAAGTTTTCAAAAGAAGAGAAGATAAAATCAATTTTCCTGTTTGAATTTTGCATAATAACATAGTGTGAATATAAAGTTTGAGAAAATCTTGTTTTTCATCGTTTTAAAAAGTTTTTTGGGTTTTTCTAGCATTAAATTTTCTGACAGAAACGATGGAGATATTTATTTTTAGTTATTGGCAAGTTTATAATAAAAAATGAAAAAATTTGAAAAAAGTTATACTTGTTCATTTTTATTCGATTTTGTTGCATATCAATTTGCATAATTTATAATGACTACAGCTGGCTAGGTCTTTAGATAAAACTACTTTTTTATAGAGTTTATTATTGTAACTAGTTCTTTAACAGTTTATCAAAGATTTTTTTTTTAGCTTAACAGTTTTATTAGTGTTTTGATGCGTATTAATTCAGTTTGTAAAGTTAGGCTAAACATTGGTGTCTGTGTAAGTATTTATTCTCAACTTATTGCAAATAGTTGTTCTTATAAATACTAGAGTTAAGCACTATTTTATAAATAAGTACTACACTAATCAATAAGTTTTATAAACTAGTTTTCAATCACTTTCAATGTAAATATTAGCTGTTAGCTTAAGTGTTTAGTAAGATTTCATTAGGTTAATTGGTTAGTTTTATCATTATGATTTAAATGACAAACATGAAATAGTTTTTGTATAAAAAAGTTAAATCTTTACTTTAGTGAAACTTGACAAACAATACTGAAATAACTGTGATAAAGTAAAATACCTTTTGTTAAAAATTATATTTAGCAATAAGTTCACATATATTTACTTTTGAATGATACCAGTTCAACTGTCATGATAAGTTTTAGCTTAGTTTATATGTAAGTTCCATAATGAGTAAAATGTGCTGGTTTTTCCATCAGGAACAGTATGTAGTTTAAAAAAACACAATACTGTGAATACTTGTTTTACAATTTTAAGAGTTCAATAAAAGATTTTATTGGATCTAAATTAGTTCAACTGTTCTGCAGCTCACAAGTATTTATTCAAATAACTAGAGTTTAAAGTGAACAATAGTATTCACATTATCAAGTTGTTTGACTATACATAGAAATGGAGTCAAACCATATAGATAAGTTTGTCAGTATACACATAAAATAAAAGCTCTTTTTTGTCAAATTCTAAGTAGTACATTATCTATAAACTTGATGAAATGTTTTTATTGTATGCCATAACTTACATTAAACTTTTTAATTAAGAAATAGTACTAAACTTAAGTCATGTAAAAAAAATCTGTTGTACAAATAAAAACGACCAAATTAAAAGTACAGAGTTTGTAAGATTATGCTAAGCTTTAACGTGTGCATAAATTTTTATTCACATACTTATGACAACTTAGGGTATCTTTAATACTAGAGTGTAGTATTCTTTTGTAAATAAGTACACAAACCAACAAGTTTCTGTAGAAAGTACTTAAGAAAAGTCAGTCATAAGTTTACTGTAGTTGTATTAAAACCACACCTTTTTTTAATCATTTATATTTACTCATGTGAGTTGTGTTTTGTTTAAGCAGTTAATGAGTAGATACAAATATAAACCTTTAAACTAAAGAAAATATTTAAAAATATAGCAGAGATTTTTGTTATGAACATAGTTCGATTACTAGTATCTGCTAATTGTTTCTAAATCCTTTCACGCAAAAATATACAAGTTTTAAAAAGCAAAGAGTTTAATTCAAAGCTTTGAAGTTTTTAAGTTCTATTTTGCTTATTTTTCATCCTTTTTTTAAAGTGTTTGGTGTTTTTTGAAGCAGAATTTGGTGCTCGACATGATGGTGAAGTTTATTTTTGAAAAAAACAAGGTTTGAAAAAAATATAGCAAAAAGTTTAAAATTAGCTTAAAACTTTCAAAGCGAGAGAAGAGAGATCTCGTGAATGTCACCAAGCGAATTTTTTGCACCAAGCTTTTATTTATTACGTAATTATAAAAATTTCTGTTTGCAGAAACTTTTAATGAAATAGCATTCATTTGTAAAATGTTTTGTTACTGGTAGCAGCTCTTGTCATTTTTTACTTTATCTTTACTTTCATAAATTATTTTAGAGTTTACCATTTTATATGTTTTTTTAAGTAATAAAAGGTACTAAAAGCAGATACACAAAATCAATTACTTGGTTTGAAAAAAAATCAGCATTGTCTTTAACAGTTGAAACTTCAACTGTTTATGCTTGAAAAAAATGAACATAAAACAAAATGTCTGTATGTATTAAAAGTATCTTGAACCAACAGTCTTCTACTCTAACCATGTGATTCATTATCTTTTTTTCATGATTTCAGAGAAAAGTGTTTACCTTTATGTTGAAAAAGAGTCTAAAATCAACAGTCTGTTACATTATAAGTAATCATGTTTTTCTACTTCATCATAGTTGCATTGAAAAGTTTTATATTCAGCACAAACAAATTGGGCATCTCTGCTTCAATTTCTGTTTGCTGAAATTTCAGTTTTCAAAAATTTCTTTTAACAGAAATTTTTAATGAAATAACATTTATTTGTAAAATGTTTTGTTACTGGTAGCAGCTCTTGTCATTCTTTACTTTACTTTCATAAATTATTTTAGAGTGTACCTTTTTATATGTTTTTTTAAGTAATAAAAGGTACTAAAAGCAGATACACAAAATCAATTACTTGGTTTGAAAAAAAAAATCAGCATTGTCTTTAACAGTTGAAACTTCAACTGTTTATGCTTGAAAAAAATGAACATAAAACAAAATGTCTGTATGTATTAAAAGTATCTTGAACCAACAGTCTTCTACTCTAACCATGTGATTCATTATCTTTTTTTCATGATTTCAGAGAAAAGTGTTTACCTTTATGTTGAAAAAGTGTCTCAAATCAACAGTCTGCTACATTATAAGTAATCATGTTTTTCTACTTCATCATAGTTGCACTGAAAAGCTTTATAGTAAGCACAAACAAATTAGGCATATCTGTTTAAATTTCACAGCAATCATCTATATCAATCCTTCTGGCCACTAACCTTCTTGTGGCAGTTCAAATATCAGGTCTGTTCTTAGTTTACTGCTCTTATTGAGGTAAGTGATTTATATGTTATACAAAATAGTTAATAATAAGATAATAAGCTTGTTATAAGATTATTTTTCAGGGTTACCAACATTTAATTTTTTGTTGTGCTCAGGTGTTTTTAGATACTTGAAAGTTAATTGTTTCATAAAATATTGTCATTATTTTTGTAAATATAGAATATCAATACTACAAATTAGTGCTCAAAACCAATAAGTATAAGTAAAGTACATAACACATTAACACCTTTTGGTGCTTAGTTTCTAATTTTATTCAAGTAAAAATGAAATTTGGTTTAAATGAGTACAGTTTTTGAATTAAAGAGTGGCAGCCCTGGTACTTAATGTCATAAAAATAAGAATTAATTACAATGAAAATTTTAGATTAAAAAATATCTTATAGAGTTTCTAAAGTGTGCAAAAGTAACTAAAATATGTTACTATTAAACTTCATTAGCTTTTCTATATGTCAAAACTTGTTTGTTATAAATCTTTATAAAGAAATTACAATGTAAAACGTTCAATTATCATTTTAGAGGTAAAAATCAAGCTGTTATTTTGTAAAGTGTTACTACAAGTTTGAAAATTAAGTAGTTAATTTTAAATCTTTGCACACTTTTAAAGACACATTGTTAATAATTGTTTAAGTAAATGTTTTATTATTATGTTTATATCCCTTAAGCACTTAAAGCTATAGTGTAAAATGTTTGTGTGTAAGTGACTTATTTTTTTACATTTGAACATATAGGAACACAAACAACATTCAGGCAGCTTGATCAACTGCCTGATGTTTAGTGTTTTTGTATGTTTATATAATTAAGTTAGATATGAGTCTGGTTTGTTGCAGTCACTTGTAATGATTATAGTTAACAGTAATAATATGTTTCAAAGTTTATGTGTATTATAACTTTGAAAACCATTTAGTGGTTATTATAATTGATAGAGTTATGATAAGAAACTTGTAACTAGCTGACAAAAACCAGACTGTTATCTGACTATGTATTATCTTTATAAAAAGACTATATTGTACTGATATAACTTAATTTTTTAGAGTACTTCAAAATAGTCTTTTCATGGAATTTTAGTTGTGACATTATAAAATAGTAAATCACAAGCATTTATTTGTCTTCAACTTGATACTATGTGTAGCATTAAATAAAGTGTTTTTTTTAGTTTAATCTCAAAATATATTAAATTCCATACAAAATAAATACTTATGATATACTGTTAGATAACGTCACCACAAGAATTCTAAAGAAAGACTATTTAAACAGTTAATAAACAATATGCAAACCGTTTTTATCTAAACAAAAAACACTGTCAAAAACTTTTGAAAAGAAATTTCTGTTCAATATTTTTGTAATTATATTTTATAGCAACTCTATGTTGTTGGTTAATAGCTACTCAAGAAGAGTTTTTGACAGTGGTGGCTTAGATTTAAATATGTTAGTTGCAAGTATAGAAATTGAATAATGTAAGTTAGGCTAAAATGTGTATATTTTAATTGGGTCGGCTGCAGTTGTAAGGTTTTGTTATGTTTTCAATCATAACATTATGAGGTGAAGTGATGATACAGCATAATAATAAGAACAATTACCAAGTTACATAAAAGTAAAATGAAAAACAAGTATTATAACTTCAAACTTAAAATTAATAAATATTGTAATATATTAGCCAATCAGAAGCGACGTTAGAACTGCAGCCGGACCTTTGATTTGTTATTCACATGAGGTAGTATGGTTTAGTTTGTAACAATGCGTTAAGGTGATTTTGCGATCTAAGAAATACGCACACGCATAAGGTACGCTATAAATTATTAAGGCCCGCCACACAATTTTTTTCACAAATGGGGATTCCCCTAAAGTGAAAATGTGGCGGGAAATTTTTGAGATTGATAATAGAAATATTTTTTTAAGGCATTTCGCCGGCTCCGCCGGCGAAAAATTTTCCACTTTTCTCCCAACCATTTTTTCTTAAAAACCTAATTACGCTTGGACTTCAGTTAGTAAGCCTGACAGCCAAACCAGATAAAAGTGTGGTACTGAGCTTCAAGTGTAATTCGGTTTTGAGTTAAAGTGGTGGCGGACAGCTTTCGTTATTTGTCTACAATAAGTCCCTTCCGCTGCGAATTCCTCCTCCTCCGGAGGAGGAATTCTTGCTCACGGGACTTTTGCACAAATAACGAAAGCCGTCCTTCAGGCCACGTCCTTATGCTGGTCGGCACCTAATTAGTTTTTTGTTTGATGTACGAGTAGTTACGCACGTTCCTTTAGTGTGTTATTTTTCTTTCAAACTCAATATTTAATATTAATTTATTTAAATTACAAGTAAAGTTTTATGTTTTATAGTATGTATCTCGGCTGTAATATTACAAATGATACAGTTTTGTAGTAGACAGTCTGGTAATATTCTATAATAAACACGCCACTTACTGTAATTTAATAACATAATTTTATTGTCCCCTTTGGAGGGTATTGCATCTGCAATTTTTTGCACGTCTTTCAGTGCCGGTAACTCTATGAATTTTCACAAATAATACAGGTTTTTTTTGAGTTACTTGAGTAGATTACTTGCTGAGATTTAAGTGTCGTTAGGCTTGAAAGAGGTAAAAATTGTTTGGACAAAAATGTTATTAAAATTAGTTAATGTAATATATTTCATTCTTAATAATAAAAATCATACTAATTTGTAAGAAGTATCTAAGTAACATTGTAATAGAAGATTTATGTCAATTTAAGGAGAAACCAAGCTTAAGTTTTCCATTTACATAAGCAAGTTTTTACATCTTTATTTGTATAAAAAAGTTTGGGCATCTTTTAAATAAGACTCTAATAAATCAGACTGTTTTGTCCACCATTTTTCAAGTAATTTTGCAATACTTTTATTTTTCCCTACTTACTATTATTACGTCATCACCCTGTAGTGTCATACAGTATAGACTAAGTAATTTTTATTTACACTTTAAGTTATTATTTGTATATGAATTATATCTTTTGGATTATAAACTATTAAATTTGTTTCAAATTGCTCTATGTTCTAAAGTTATATATTAATGAATAAGACTAACTGTACATACTTAATAAGTATTGGGTAAGATGTATCTTAATTAAACTAACAGATACAAACATTTAATTATGGCAATTAGCTCTTAAATATTTTCATTCTGCATGTAAATGTATCTAATTTTTAAACTACAATTACTTAATCATTAGTTATCAAATTGTTGCGCAGGTTTATATGACTGTTTCTAGTTTTATATCACAAACAACGTATGTACTTAACTATGAATTTAAAACATTGAACCATTCTTTCAATTAACATCCTATTTAAAGCCGTTATGAGTTTAAATGTCTCTATTAATTTTAACCATTATATATAACTTTATTTAACACTGAGTCAGTTAAAACATATAAATAATCGTAGGTATATAACAGTTCAATTATGTAGTTAGACATAACAATTTGTACTACTTGTTAATATTAAACTGTATATAGTTAAATGAATAAAATAGATTTATTAGAAAGTAAAGATTTCAGACTATATTGGATTTAATGATAAAATTAAATAAAAAACTGTGCAAGTTAAACTAATCACATAAACTAAAACACATAATACTATAAGACTAGAAGTTAAATGTTTTACTCATGAAAAATAACGCTCTTGTTCAATCAATACTCATTTTTCATCGTTTTTATAAAGTTTTTGGTCTTTTTTTTGCATAAAATTTTGTGCCCGAAATGACAGAGACATTAGTTTTTGAGTATTGGCAAGTTTAAAAAAAAAGAAGAAAATTCAATTAAGAAAAATTTGAATGTTCATTTTCATTGAATTTTAATGCTTATAAATTTGCATAAATACTAATGTTTACAGTTCAGTCTAGTTTTCAGATAAAAACTACTTTAGCTTGGTTCTATCACTTAGGTAAACTTGCTGTTGTTATTATAAATGTAATTTACCTGAAATTTTTATGGTGTTGACTATTAAAACTAATAGAAGTTTACTAAAACAAACCTAAAAAAAATATTAATAAAATTTGTTCTAAAATAGTTAACTTTATTTAATCAAAGAAAAGATGTTTCTATATTTTAACAAAAATTTTTGTTAGTTTACTCTTGTGTTACACATTTATTGTTGTAAATAAGTTATTTAGTTTTTACATTAATGTTTGTTTGTTTTTTATACATTTAATTGTTTATAAAAACCTTTAAGTCTAAACAGAAGTTTAAAACTGAAATTAATATTTGTTATCAACATAGTTTAAAATTTTTTGATTATCAAAGCATCAAATAAGTTTTTATCTTTCTTTTAGATTTAAGCAACAAAAATCAAAACTGCATTTAATATGTACACTGGCTCTGCTTATGCAGCTTTTGAATGGTAAATTTTTCAAACATCAAAATTCACGTAAAAGTTTTGTGTAAGACAAACAGCTTTATCTTTGTACGTATATTTCAAATGAAAAGTGTAACAACCATTTATAGTAGAAAACAATAGCTAAATAAACTTGTTTAAAATTAAAGTTACCTATATATTTTTTGCACTTACGAGGTCTTTTACCGAAACGTAGTTTGCATCACAGAGTCTTGAAAGAATAAAATATAATATCTTTCCTCTAGTAATTGAGTAATTTCTTTATTTGTTTTTGTAAAAATCAAGTCATAAAGTACTTTATTTACTTTATATACCAGCATTGAAGATAAACTTTCAAGTAGCTAATGGTTCAGCGGTTGTCAATTGGCCACAAGACCCGCAGGTAGTGAGATCGACTCCAGCCATGAGCACTTTTTGTTGATAAAATTTTAGCAAATTGTTTCAGCTTAAATTGTTCGGTATCTTATATCATTCTTTAACATTTTTATGAACAAAAGTATCTTGTATAAATACTTGAATAAACTATAAACGATTTAATTTTAAAAATTGCGTTCTTACGGTTGTGCTTCCGTAAGAAAATGTTTTTATAAATATCAACGAATAGAATAAACTTAATTCAAAAAACATACGTCGAATAAAATAGTTTCGAATGTCATTATAAACAAACACAAAGAACTGAAATATGGTCAAAACATTGTTATAAACGAGTTATGCCTTGGTAGTAGTGGTCGCCGGCGCCGTCGATGGTGGACGGAAGGCACTGTCACGCTTCGGTGAGCACGGCAACCAAGCTGTACGTGGTGGGCGGCAGCTTTGAAGGAAGCTGTTTATTTTTAAATCATCTTGTTCAGGATTGTACAAAATTCGTCAATGTCACCTTCCATAACCATCTTTTTGTATGGAGCCTGTGTGTTGGTCTCAAAGAATTTTGTTGCATGGTTGTTGATTAGAAGTTTCGGGCAACCATTAGACACTTCTTCAACCAATAGATTTATTGGTGGAACCTGTTTGTTAGCCACATATTAAGAAAAAAGAAATTACATATTTCTGAAATTTCAACAATGTTAAAATAAAAGGTTTGTAACCAACGAGAAATATCGTTGTTCAACCATTACAATACATCAAAATTAAAAATAAAAACATTTCTTTGCATGTCATGCTTTACTCACCTGTAGAGAAGTTCCCATCACAATGAGAAGATCGCATTCGGACAAAACTTCTTTCACTTCTTGAGAAAACTGCCACTTTTCACAATCAAAAATTTATTTATCAAGAGGCTCTTGGAACAAAATGACGTTAGGCTTGATAACTCCGTCGCAACTTTTGTTACGGCATGTTGACACTCTAACTGCTTCAATGTCATCCTATAAATATACGCAAAATAATTCAACATTAATTGTTTTCTTATTTTTAATAAGTTTATCATTAAGAACCACTTTTACAAATAAAACTTGACGTTTTCAAAAGAATTTTATGATTATAAACAAATCTTTAATAACTAATTGAATTTCACAATAATACTTTTTTTACTACGGTGAACAAGTAAAGATTTACTATATATGTAAATTAATATCTCTCAGTAAAAAATTAAATCGTTTGTTACTTTGAAGAACTTATTACTTTAATGTCATCTAAAATGTATTTTTCTTCACATTTCATGCATGTAGCTGTGTCATAACCTCCGTGGCAGAACACCAGTCTATCCTTCGGTATATCAGCAACTGTAATTTATTCAATTAGCTAAATGATTGTTAATAATATAAACTTTGTATATGTTGTCTTTGTTTTTTTAAGCTAAGAATTAGTGTTTTTTTTTACTTTTAGATATTAAATTTTATCATATTAAAGAGGTTCGTTATACATTTTAAAATACTAAACAGTTTAATAAAGATTCAGAAAAATATGTAATTATTTAATTTTTTTAGAAGTATAATAAAAATAAGGAATAACTAACTAATAAAGTTAGATCTTTTGTTAACAAACGCTTCTTTTTTTTTTGATAGTTATAAAAATATAGTTTGTTTAATCAAAATTAGTACAACTGTTAAAAAAAATTAAAATATAACTTGTTAGCTTCGAAATAAAAGTATTTTAAACCGAGTTTCTCCTTTTTGCTTGAAATATATAGTATTTTGCTATTACATTCTATCAGGCACGTATATCTATGTGCAAAAAACTTCTTTTATTTCAGCTTGAAAAAACTGTACTTTCTTAGCTTTTAGTATTAATTTATACTTAGTCATGCACTCCTGAAAAATAAAATTGTTATATATGTACTCTGTAGCATTTTTAGTGTCGTAAATATTAAACGAATTCAATGCATCTAATCTGTATACATTTAGCGCGTTAAAGATTTGATTTGTCAAAAAGCTGCATTGCAAAATTGATTCTAATGTAAGCTGTAGCTTTTACTTCAAAATCAAAATCGTACAATTGTTTTTTACAAAAATTTGCTTAGTTTAATGTTTTTTCTATTGACTACGTTAAATGATTTTAAGTTAAATTGTGATTTTTTTATACTTATTTTCAAATAAAGTTTTATGGGTTAAGATAAACGGCAACAAATAAAGAGTCATAGGAGGTAAGGAGAAAAATAAATTGCTTTGTATACAGTTATCACCCATACTTCAACATTCCATTTTTGAAGTATTAACATAACTGCGAATTTTTATAGTAAGTTCAATTAAATTAGAGGTAGTATAAATTGCTATGCTTTCGCTAGGAGGTTATCACGCGTCATTTCAGATGTTTTAATTTTTGCAGATTCGTAACTTTTTTAAGCTAATTTGTCTCTACATTCTATTATTATTAGAGCACAGTTTATATTTTTTAGGAAAGTTAGAATTAAATAATAGTACAATTTATAATTCAATTGTATATTTTTGAAATTAAACTGTTAGTTTGTTTATATAAAACTTTTACTTAATTTTTCTTAAGCCAAATACTTTAAAATTATAATAATAATATTTAAACTACCAAAACTTAATAAACAAAAACGACCAGTGTTTCAAATATGAAAATCAGGATTTAATGAGACAACAAAATTCACATTGTATATTCTTTCGCAAACAGGCAGTTAAATACAAATGAATAAAGCTCCTGATTTTTTGAATTTGCCTACATAAAACACTAGCTTTGCAAGAAACCACAACGATTAAAATTAACTTGAGAGAAACAACTATCAACCTTGGTAAAATCGTTGTTTTTTAGTTTTTTTTTTGGTAGATTCAAGTTATGTTGTGGCTCTTTTTTTTTTGTACTAATATTGTTGTGGTCTCGCATTCCTCCGTTTACCATTGCACCCCATGCCGCATTTGTTGTGATTCTTCTTATTTCTATAATTCTTGTGGTTGCTGTTGAAGGGAAAAATTCGGATCTTTTCATCTGAGATCTGGGATGCTGCATCCTTTATTAAAGTTTTAGGTTTTTGTTTAGTTGTGAAATTTAAAAAACTTGAATTAACTTAAATAGGTTTGTAAAATAAACAGAAAACGTTATTTTAACTAAGAAGTTTTACGAACTTTTGTTTTACTAGCTATTACTAAACGAACAAGTGAAATATGATTTCAATTTTTATTTAAATTAGATTATTTAGAAGAAACCTTACAAAGTAACTAACTTTATCAGCCAGCACCGCGTTCACCGTCATCTTGTCCCGGAACGTCACCCGACCGAAGTTGTAACCGTCCTCGGAACTCCTGCTCTGCCTGCTCTCAACAACTTCCACCTTCAACACTTCTCCGTACTCCTCAAAGTGGCTCCTCACCTGCTCCTCACTCACCTTCCTGCTCAGCTTCGTGATGTGGATTTTCTGCTCATCCGCGAAAGTAGGTTCGGAAGGTATGAGAGTTTCGGCAGCTGTGGAAGTTTCACCTTCGGCATGGTCGTTCGCACCTTTGTCGGCAGCACTTGCCTGTGAAACAAAGCATGTATTTTGCAAACGGTAGTAAAAAACGCAGGTTTTTAAAAACATGCATAGTATGTTATATTTAAACAAAAAAATATTGTACGATATGTGTAATACCAAATGGTTTGATTAAAACGCGCCCAACGTAAATTTGCACCTTATTGTTAACTCATTTTTTTACAAATTGCTTTAACTATTTCAAACTTACTTCATCAATAACGATGGCTCTAGTTTGGACAATGGATGCGTCCAAACTTTCCAATGTAGTAGTTGTAGTATTTGATCCAGGCATTTCGTTTGTGCAGCTTACTTGGTGTTCATAAATCATTTCCTCTGCCGTACTTTTCTCAACTTCATCAGAGCTTTTTTGGCTGGTCACTGCATCTTTCTTACCAGACCAAGTGACGCTGTCCACAAACTTGAAAAAAGATGACTTGATGTACAAGTTGCCTTTTTCATCGTGCGGAGCCAGCACAAAACTCTGAAAAAATTCCCGATCCTCGTTGTTGTTGGTGATTGTACCGGTCACAAAAACATGTTTGCTTGCACCTACACCTCATTAATTCCGTACTCCATGTCTTCAACGTTGAAGTTGTCAACACGACTCAGTTCCTTTGAGTAAATATGATTCAGTTTCATTAAAAATAGGTTGCTCTTAAGTATTGTATTTAATTGGTACGAGTTTTTTTAATATATTAATATATAAGAGTTTTAGATCAAATTTAAGTAAAAAAAACATTATTTACTTAAAACTCTAGGAAAAATATTTTTAGAATTGTTTGTAGACTATAAACTCAACTCAGAAAAAGTACATTATGTTAAGAACGTAATTAATAAATTAAGTTATTAATTAGCAAGTTTTAATTTAATTGAAACATCAAGTTAATAAGTTATATTCTATATCTTTCTCTCAACCAAAGAAAGCTTTTAAAACCCCTACTTTTTCTGAAATGTATTTAAAAAAAACCTATAAAAACAGTTTTAAGCCATTTTTGTTATATACTACATCTAAGTTATCAGTAAGTAAACAGCATTTATAAAAAGGAATAAAATAAATTGAAATTTATTTTATGTTTGTATTAGAATGACGGTAAGTGGATCGGCAAAAAAATTGCTTTTTACTAAATACTATGAAAAAAATATTTTTTATTTTCAAATTGAGCTAAACATAAAGCTGATGCTTGTTTTTAAATACTGTTGAACCTGTTATTTATCGACTAGGTTAACATTACATTTTATAACATTCATTTTTACACTTTTTTTTTTCCTTTAAAAGCTTGTGAAAACAGCAAGAAATTTAAAACTAACGTATCCAGTTATGCTTTTTTATTTCAGGTACATAGTAAAGCATATTAATTTTATTATACATTACAAATGTTTTTGTAAACAAAGTTTTCATGTTTGTAGTTTCTACAGTATATACTAGGTTTTTCTTAACTTTTTTTTTTCCATAAGCCACCTTTGAAAAATTAATAAACCTACTGCTCTCTTTTAAAAACTACGTTTAAAAGCGACTAAGACTTTTTTCTTCTTTATTGTAAACTCCAGAATATCTATTGTGTTCATTTTATTTTATTCATATTTTGGTATGGTGGTTAGGAATAACGGTATAAATGTCCTTAACAAAAGTATAAAGTATAAAAAATTTTTAGGTTTAGTTAACCCAAGAACTTTATTTTTAATTTATAAAAGTACCAAGAGATGGTATAAGTCATCAAAATATAAAGTAAAGTTTCAATCAAAGTAGGACTTTTGAAATAATTAATTTAACATATGTGTGTTTTTTTATTTAGTAAAATTATATCTATATGTTTTTTTTTACTTCAGATATTAAGTTTTACCATATTAAAGAGGTTCGTTATACATTTTAAAATACTAAACAGTTTAATAAAGATTCAGAAAAATATGTAATTATTTAATTTTTTTACAAGTATAATAAAAACGAGGATTAACTAACTAATTAAGTATCTATTAAAGATTATCTATTTATAAAAACAGCAGTCATTACTTTTTCGAGTCCGTCGATGTTTTGAGTAAATACTTTCAGCACCTGTTTTCTGTCGAACAAATTCTTTATGAACTTGTGAGCAACCGAAGGGTAGTGATCAGGATTCGGCATAATCTCCTTTGAAGTTTTCAGGAACGGCCTCGGATCTTTTTTGAACTGCTCAAGATCGAAGACCAGCCTGGGATCTTCCAAATTGTACTGTTTGAACTTTTCACTGTTGTAGAGACCGTTAGGGCTCCTAAAAAATGTTTAGTTTAATATGTGTAAATATTCTTATTAACTTTTAAACTTTTCACAAATAAAAATCCTCGACTTTTACCTGAAATCAGGAATTCCACAGTTAGTTGATATTCCAGCTCCAGTCAGAAAAACGATGCTTTTGTAAGTTCCAAGTTGTATTCCTTTTAATACTTCAGGTAATATAGAACACCTATTTAAGTCAAATACTAACTTTAATATGGTTAAAATCTTTTTTATTTAATAAACAAACAATAAGTTTGAACAAATTTTTGAATAAAAAATATACAGTACACTTATAATATTTTGAAAATATAGTTAACTATTTAAGCTAAATCAAACATATTTAAAAATTCTTACTTTGAACTTTCTCTAGTCTGTCTTTGTTTTCCCAAAGTTTCAATACATTTATCCACATCTTCTTTTGCAACGACATGTTTCATTGTTTTATACAGATTTTCTGACACACCATTTAAAAATATGTTTTCTTTTTTGATTTTCTTGACTTTTTGAGTTTTTTCGTTATTATGATGCTTCGCAGGTCTCTTTGTAGTTTTGTTCGGATGGATTTTTGTTTCCATGTTTATTCCATATGCTTTTCCTTCATGAGTTTCTTTAATTTTCGCTAGCTCACTGTATGTTTGAGGATGTTGTTTTATTTTCAACTTCATTCCGGATGCTTTTCCTTGGTCAGTTCCTTTAGTTTTTTCCAGCTTACTTTCAACGATCTCTATGACTCGTGTCGCATTATCGTGATCGAAAAGCTTCTTTATTATTGAGTTTTTGAGATGTTTGAAGTCGCTGAAGTTGTACTGGTTGCGAAAAAGAAAATGATTTTACTCTTAAAAAATAACGCTCTTGTTCTAAAAATTCTCATTTTTCATCGTTTAAGTAAAGTTTTAGGTATTTTTTTTGCATAGAATTTTGTGCCCGAAATGATAGAGACATTTGTTTTTGATTATTGGCAAGTTTAAAAAAAAAAAAAATAAAATTTCAAAAAAGAAACTTACTTGTTCATTTTTATTGAATTTTGTTGCTCAAAAATTTGCATAAATTTTCATATTTACAGTGCTGTCTAGTTTTCATATAAAAACTACTTTAGCTTGTTTATATCAGTTAGGTAAACTTGATGTTCTTATTATAAATATAATTGACTAAAATGCTTATGGAGTTGAATATTTAAATTAATGGAAGTTTACAAAAACAAACCTAAATAAAATATTATCAATAAACATTTGTGTTCAATTGTTGTGCTAAAATAATCAACTAAATTGAGTTTAGTTTGTTGAATAAATAAAGTTTAAGAGTTTTTCTATTTAAATAAGTTTCTTCGTTCGTCTACTCTTGTGTTATACATTTATTATTGTTAACAAGTTACATAGTTTTTAATTTATTGTTTGTTTTATTTTTATACGTTTAATTGTTTATACAAAACCTTTTAATTTAAACATAAATTTAAAACTGAAATTATAAATGTAGCACAGATATTGTTATCAACATAGTTCAAATATTAGTATCTTTTTTCTTTTAACTTTTAACTCATATGCTGTTGAAAAATATAAGTTTGAAAGATCCTCTAAAACAAGTAAAAAATGTAGTTTCAAGTTTTAAAGTTCTATTTTTCTTACTTTTCATCCTTTTTATAAACTGTTTGGTGTTTTTTGAAGCAGAATTAGGTGATTGACATGATGGTAAAATTTATTTAAAAGTAAAACAAGGTTTAAAAAACACAACTAAAACTTTTAAAACAGTTTAAAGTTTTCAAAAGAAGAGAAGATAAAATCAATTTTCCTGTTTGAATTTTGCATAATAACATAGTGTGAATATAAAGTTTGAGAAAATCTTGTTTTTCATCGTTTTAAAAAGTTTTTTGGGTTTTTCTAGCATTAAATTTTCTGACAGAAACGATGGAGATATTTATTTTTAGTTATTGGCAAGTTTATAATAAAAAATGAAAAAATTTGAAAAAAGTTATACTTGTTCATTTTTATTCGATTTTGTTGCATATCAATTTGCATAATTTATAATGACTACAGCTGGCTAGGTCTTTAGATAAAACTACTTTTTTATAGAGTTTATTATTGTAACTAGTTCTTTAACAGTTTATCAAAGATTTTTTTTTTAGCTTAACAGTTTTATTAGTGTTTTGATGCGTATTAATTCAGTTTGTAAAGTTAGGCTAAACATTGGTGTCTGTGTAAGTATTTATTCTCAACTTATTGCAAATAGTTGTTCTTATAAATACTAGAGTTAAGCACTATTTTATAAATAAGTACTACACTAATCAATAAGTTTTATAAACTAGTTTTCAATCACTTTCAATGTAAATATTAGCTGTTAGCTTAAGTGTTTAGTAAGATTTCATTAGGTTAATTGGTTAGTTTTATCATTATGATTTAAATGACAAACATGAAATAGTTTTTGTATAAAAAAGTTAAATCTTTACTTTAGTGAAACTTGACAAACAATACTGAAATAACTGTGATAAAGTAAAATACCTTTTGTTAAAAATTATATTTAGCAATAAGTTCACATATATTTACTTTTGAATGATACCAGTTCAACTGTCATGATAAGTTTTAGCTTAGTTTATATGTAAGTTCCATAATGAGTAAAATGTGCTGGTTTTTCCATCAGGAACAGTATGTAGTTTAAAAAAACACAATACTGTGAATACTTGTTTTACAATTTTAAGAGTTCAATAAAAGATTTTATTGGATCTAAATTAGTTCAACTGTTCTGCAGCTCACAAGTATTTATTCAAATAACTAGAGTTTAAAGTGAACAATAGTATTCACATTATCAAGTTGTTTGACTATACATAGAAATGGAGTCAAACCATATAGATAAGTTTGTCAGTATACACATAAAATAAAAGCTCTTTTTTGTCAAATTCTAAGTAGTACATTATCTATAAACTTGATGAAATGTTTTTATTGTATGCCATAACTTACATTAAACTTTTTAATTAAGAAATAGTACTAAACTTAAGTCATGTAAAAAAAATCTGTTGTACAAATAAAAACGACCAAATTAAAAGTACAGAGTTTGTAAGATTATGCTAAGCTTTAACGTGTGCATAAATTTTTATTCACATACTTATGACAACTTAGGGTATCTTTAATACTAGAGTGTAGTATTCTTTTGTAAATAAGTACACAAACCAACAAGTTTCTGTAGAAAGTACTTAAGAAAAGTCAGTCATAAGTTTACTGTAGTTGTATTAAAACCACACCTTTTTTTAATCATTTATATTTACTCATGTGAGTTGTGTTTTGTTTAAGCAGTTAATGAGTAGATACAAATATAAACCTTTAAACTAAAGAAAATATTTAAAAATATAGCAGAGATTTTTGTTATGAACATAGTTCGATTACTAGTATCTGCTAATTGTTTCTAAATCCTTTCACGCAAAAATATACAAGTTTTAAAAAGCAAAGAGTTTAATTCAAAGCTTTGAAGTTTTTAAGTTCTATTTTGCTTATTTTTCATCCTTTTTTTAAAGTGTTTGGTGTTTTTTGAAGCAGAATTTGGTGCTCGACATGATGGTGAAGTTTATTTTTGAAAAAAACAAGGTTTGAAAAAAATATAGCAAAAAGTTTAAAATTAGCTTAAAACTTTCAAAGCGAGAGAAGAGAGATCTCGTGAATGTCACCAAGCGAATTTTTTGCACCAAGCTTTTATTTATTACGTAATTATAAAAATTTCTGTTTGCAGAAACTTTTAATGAAATAGCATTCATTTGTAAAATGTTTTGTTACTGGTAGCAGCTCTTGTCATTTTTTACTTTATCTTTACTTTCATAAATTATTTTAGAGTTTACCATTTTATATGTTTTTTTAAGTAATAAAAGGTACTAAAAGCAGATACACAAAATCAATTACTTGGTTTGAAAAAAAATCAGCATTGTCTTTAACAGTTGAAACTTCAACTGTTTATGCTTGAAAAAAATGAACATAAAACAAAATGTCTGTATGTATTAAAAGTATCTTGAACCAACAGTCTTCTACTCTAACCATGTGATTCATTATCTTTTTTTCATGATTTCAGAGAAAAGTGTTTACCTTTATGTTGAAAAAGAGTCTAAAATCAACAGTCTGTTACATTATAAGTAATCATGTTTTTCTACTTCATCATAGTTGCATTGAAAAGTTTTATATTCAGCACAAACAAATTGGGCATCTCTGCTTCAATTTCTGTTTGCTGAAATTTCAGTTTTCAAAAATTTCTTTTAACAGAAATTTTTAATGAAATAACATTTATTTGTAAAATGTTTTGTTACTGGTAGCAGCTCTTGTCATTCTTTACTTTACTTTCATAAATTATTTTAGAGTGTACCTTTTTATATGTTTTTTTAAGTAATAAAAGGTACTAAAAGCAGATACACAAAATCAATTACTTGGTTTGAAAAAAAAAATCAGCATTGTCTTTAACAGTTGAAACTTCAACTGTTTATGCTTGAAAAAAATGAACATAAAACAAAATGTCTGTATGTATTAAAAGTATCTTGAACCAACAGTCTTCTACTCTAACCATGTGATTCATTATCTTTTTTTCATGATTTCAGAGAAAAGTGTTTACCTTTATGTTGAAAAAGTGTCTCAAATCAACAGTCTGCTACATTATAAGTAATCATGTTTTTCTACTTCATCATAGTTGCACTGAAAAGCTTTATAGTAAGCACAAACAAATTAGGCATATCTGTTTAAATTTCACAGCAATCATCTATATCAATCCTTCTGGCCACTAACCTTCTTGTGGCAGTTCAAATATCAGGTCTGTTCTTAGTTTACTGCTCTTATTGAGGTAAGTGATTTATATGTTATACAAAATAGTTAATAATAAGATAATAAGCTTGTTATAAGATTATTTTTCAGGGTTACCAACATTTAATTTTTTGTTGTGCTCAGGTGTTTTTAGATACTTGAAAGTTAATTGTTTCATAAAATATTGTCATTATTTTTGTAAATATAGAATATCAATACTACAAATTAGTGCTCAAAACCAATAAGTATAAGTAAAGTACATAACACATTAACACCTTTTGGTGCTTAGTTTCTAATTTTATTCAAGTAAAAATGAAATTTGGTTTAAATGAGTACAGTTTTTGAATTAAAGAGTGGCAGCCCTGGTACTTAATGTCATAAAAATAAGAATTAATTACAATGAAAATTTTAGATTAAAAAATATCTTATAGAGTTTCTAAAGTGTGCAAAAGTAACTAAAATATGTTACTATTAAACTTCATTAGCTTTTCTATATGTCAAAACTTGTTTGTTATAAATCTTTATAAAGAAATTACAATGTAAAACGTTCAATTATCATTTTAGAGGTAAAAATCAAGCTGTTATTTTGTAAAGTGTTACTACAAGTTTGAAAATTAAGTAGTTAATTTTAAATCTTTGCACACTTTTAAAGACACATTGTTAATAATTGTTTAAGTAAATGTTTTATTATTATGTTTATATCCCTTAAGCACTTAAAGCTATAGTGTAAAATGTTTGTGTGTAAGTGACTTATTTTTTTACATTTGAACATATAGGAACACAAACAACATTCAGGCAGCTTGATCAACTGCCTGATGTTTAGTGTTTTTGTATGTTTATATAATTAAGTTAGATATGAGTCTGGTTTGTTGCAGTCACTTGTAATGATTATAGTTAACAGTAATAATATGTTTCAAAGTTTATGTGTATTATAACTTTGAAAACCATTTAGTGGTTATTATAATTGATAGAGTTATGATAAGAAACTTGTAACTAGCTGACAAAAACCAGACTGTTATCTGACTATGTATTATCTTTATAAAAAGACTATATTGTACTGATATAACTTAATTTTTTAGAGTACTTCAAAATAGTCTTTTCATGGAATTTTAGTTGTGACATTATAAAATAGTAAATCACAAGCATTTATTTGTCTTCAACTTGATACTATGTGTAGCATTAAATAAAGTGTTTTTTTTAGTTTAATCTCAAAATATATTAAATTCCATACAAAATAAATACTTATGATATACTGTTAGATAACGTCACCACAAGAATTCTAAAGAAAGACTATTTAAACAGTTAATAAACAATATGCAAACCGTTTTTATCTAAACAAAAAACACTGTCAAAAACTTTTGAAAAGAAATTTCTGTTCAATATTTTTGTAATTATATTTTATAGCAACTCTATGTTGTTGGTTAATAGCTACTCAAGAAGAGTTTTTGACAGTGGTGGCTTAGATTTAAATATGTTAGTTGCAAGTATAGAAATTGAATAATGTAAGTTAGGCTAAAATGTGTATATTTTAATTGGGTCGGCTGCAGTTGTAAGGTTTTGTTATGTTTTCAATCATAACATTATGAGGTGAAGTGATGATACAGCATAATAATAAGAACAATTACCAAGTTACATAAAAGTAAAATGAAAAACAAGTATTATAACTTCAAACTTAAAATTAATAAATATTGTAATATATTAGCCAATCAGAAGCGACGTTAGAACTGCAGCCGGACCTTTGATTTGTTATTCACATGAGGTAGTATGGTTTAGTTTGTAACAATGCGTTAAGGTGATTTTGCGATCTAAGAAATACGCACACGCATAAGGTACGCTATAAATTATTAAGGCCCGCCACACAATTTTTTTCACAAATGGGGATTCCCCTAAAGTGAAAATGTGGCGGGAAATTTTTGAGATTGATAATAGAAATATTTTTTTAAGGCATTTCGCCGGCTCCGCCGGCGAAAAATTTTCCACTTTTCTCCCAACCATTTTTTCTTAAAAACCTAATTACGCTTGGACTTCAGTTAGTAAGCCTGACAGCCAAACCAGATAAAAGTGTGGTACTGAGCTTCAAGTGTAATTCGGTTTTGAGTTAAAGTGGTGGCGGACAGCTTTCGTTATTTGTGCATAAGTCCCTTCCGCTGCGAATTCCTCCTCCTCCGGAGGAGGAATTCTTGCTCACGGGACTTTTGCACAAATAACGAAAGCCGTCCTTCAGGCCACGTCCTTATGCTGGTCGGCACCTAATTAGTTTTTTGTTTGATGTACGAGTAGTTACGCACGTTCCTTTAGTGTGTTATTTTTCTTTCAAACTCAATATTTAATATTAATTTATTTAAATTACAAGTAAAGTTTTATGTTTTATAGTATGTATCTCGGCTGTAATATTACAAATGATACAGTTTTGTAGTAGACAGTCTGGTAATATTCTATAATAAACACGCCACTTACTGTAATTTAATAACATAATTTTATTGTCCCCTTTGGAGGGTATTGCATCTGCAATTTTTTGCACGTCTTTCAGTGCCGGTAACTCTATGAATTTTCACAAATAATACAGGTTTTTTTTGAGTTACTTGAGTAGATTACTTGCTGAGATTTAAGTGTCGTTAGGCTTGAAAGAGGTAAAAATTGTTTGGACAAAAATGTTATTAAAATTAGTTAATGTAATATATTTCATTCTTAATAATAAAAATCATACTAATTTGTAAGAAGTATCTAAGTAACATTGTAATAGAAGATTTATGTCAATTTAAGGAGAAACCAAGCTTAAGTTTTCCATTTACATAAGCAAGTTTTTACATCTTTATTTGTATAAAAAAGTTTGGGCATCTTTTAAATAAGACTCTAATAAATCAGACTGTTTTGTCCACCATTTTTCAAGTAATTTTGCAATACTTTTATTTTTCCCTACTTACTATTATTACGTCATCACCCTGTAGTGTCATACAGTATAGACTAAGTAATTTTTATTTACACTTTAAGTTATTATTTGTATATGAATTATATCTTTTGGATTATAAACTATTAAATTTGTTTCAAATTGCTCTATGTTCTAAAGTTATATATTAATGAATAAGACTAACTGTACATACTTAATAAGTATTGGGTAAGATGTATCTTAATTAAACTAACAGATACAAACATTTAATTATGGCAATTAGCTCTTAAATATTTTCATTCTGCATGTAAATGTATCTAATTTTTAAACTACAATTACTTAATCATTAGTTATCAAATTGTTGCGCAGGTTTATATGACTGTTTCTAGTTTTATATCACAAACAACGTATGTACTTAACTATGAATTTAAAACATTGAACCATTCTTTCAATTAACATCCTATTTAAAGCCGTTATGAGTTTAAATGTCTCTATTAATTTTAACCATTATATATAACTTTATTTAACACTGAGTCAGTTAAAACATATAAATAATCGTAGGTATATAACAGTTCAATTATGTAGTTAGACATAACAATTTGTACTACTTGTTAATATTAAACTGTATATAGTTAAATGAATAAAATAGATTTATTAGAAAGTAAAGATTTCAGACTATATTGGATTTAATGATAAAATTAAATAAAAAACTGTGCAAGTTAAACTAATCACATAAACTAAAACACATAATACTATAAGACTAGAAGTTAAATGTTTTACTCATGAAAAATAACGCTCTTGTTCAATCAATACTCATTTTTCATCGTTTTTATAAAGTTTTTGGTCTTTTTTTTGCATAAAATTTTGTGCCCGAAATGACAGAGACATTAGTTTTTGAGTATTGGCAAGTTTAAAAAAAAAGAAGAAAATTCAATTAAGAAAAATTTGAATGTTCATTTTCATTGAATTTTAATGCTTATAAATTTGCATAAATACTAATGTTTACAGTTCAGTCTAGTTTTCAGATAAAAACTACTTTAGCTTGGTTCTATCACTTAGGTAAACTTGCTGTTGTTATTATAAATGTAATTTACCTGAAATTTTTATGGTGTTGACTATTAAAACTAATAGAAGTTTACTAAAACAAACCTAAAAAAAATATTAATAAAATTTGTTCTAAAATAGTTAACTTTATTTAATCAAAGAAAAGATGTTTCTATATTTTAACAAAAATTTTTGTTAGTTTACTCTTGTGTTACACATTTATTGTTGTAAATAAGTTATTTAGTTTTTACATTAATGTTTGTTTGTTTTTTATACATTTAATTGTTTATAAAAACCTTTAAGTCTAAACAGAAGTTTAAAACTGAAATTAATATTTGTTATCAACATAGTTTAAAATTTTTTGATTATCAAAGCATCAAATAAGTTTTTATCTTTCTTTTAGATTTAAGCAACAAAAATCAAAACTGCATTTAATATGTACACTGGCTCTGCTTATGCAGCTTTTGAATGGTAAATTTTTCAAACATCAAAATTCACGTAAAAGTTTTGTGTAAGACAAACAGCTTTATCTTTGTACGTATATTTCAAATGAAAAGTGTAACAACCATTTATAGTAGAAAACAATAGCTAAATAAACTTGTTTAAAATTAAAGTTACCTATATATTTTTTGCACTTACGAGGTCTTTTACCGAAACGTAGTTTGCATCACAGAGTCTTGAAAGAATAAAATATAATATCTTTCCTCTAGTAATTGAGTAATTTCTTTATTTGTTTTTGTAAAAATCAAGTCATAAAGTACTTTATTTACTTTATATACCAGCATTGAAGATAAACTTTCAAGTAGCTAATGGTTCAGCGGTTGTCAATTGGCCACAAGACCCGCAGGTAGTGAGATCGACTCCAGCCATGAGCACTTTTTGTTGATAAAATTTTAGCAAATTGTTTCAGCTTAAATTGTTCGGTATCTTATATCATTCTTTAACATTTTTATGAACAAAAGTATCTTGTATAAATACTTGAATAAACTATAAACGATTTAATTTTAAAAATTGCGTTCTTACGGTTGTGCTTCCGTAAGAAAATGTTTTTATAAATATCAACGAATAGAATAAACTTAATTCAAAAAACATACGTCGAATAAAATAGTTTCGAATGTCATTATAAACAAACACAAAGAACTGAAATATGGTCAAAACATTGTTATAAACGAGTTATGCCTTGGTAGTAGTGGTCGCCGGCGCCGTCGATGGTGGACGGAAGGCACTGTCACGCTTCGGTGAGCACGGCAACCAAGCTGTACGTGGTGGGCGGCAGCTTTGAAGGAAGCTGTTTATTTTTAAATCATCTTGTTCAGGATTGTACAAAATTCGTCAATGTCACCTTCCATAACCATCTTTTTGTATGGAGCCTGTGTGTTGGTCTCAAAGAATTTTGTTGCATGGTTGTTGATTAGAAGTTTCGGGCAACCATTAGACACTTCTTCAACCAATAGATTTATTGGTGGAACCTGTTTGTTAGCCACATATTAAGAAAAAAGAAATTACATATTTCTGAAATTTCAACAATGTTAAAATAAAAGGTTTGTAACCAACGAGAAATATCGTTGTTCAACCATTACAATACATCAAAATTAAAAATAAAAACATTTCTTTGCATGTCATGCTTTACTCACCTGTAGAGAAGTTCCCATCACAATGAGAAGATCGCATTCGGACAAAACTTCTTTCACTTCTTGAGAAAACTGCCACTTTTCACAATCAAAAATTTATTTATCAAGAGGCTCTTGGAACAAAATGACGTTAGGCTTGATAACTCCGTCGCAACTTTTGTTACGGCATGTTGACACTCTAACTGCTTCAATGTCATCCTATAAATATACGCAAAATAATTCAACATTAATTGTTTTCTTATTTTTAATAAGTTTATCATTAAGAACCACTTTTACAAATAAAACTTGACGTTTTCAAAAGAATTTTATGATTATAAACAAATCTTTAATAACTAATTGAATTTCACAATAATACTTTTTTTACTACGGTGAACAAGTAAAGATTTACTATATATGTAAATTAATATCTCTCAGTAAAAAATTAAATCGTTTGTTACTTTGAAGAACTTATTACTTTAATGTCATCTAAAATGTATTTTTCTTCACATTTCATGCATGTAGCTGTGTCATAACCTCCGTGGCAGAACACCAGTCTATCCTTCGGTATATCAGCAACTGTAATTTATTCAATTAGCTAAATGATTGTTAATAATATAAACTTTGTATATGTTGTCTTTGTTTTTTTAAGCTAAGAATTAGTGTTTTTTTTTACTTTTAGATATTAAATTTTATCATATTAAAGAGGTTCGTTATACATTTTAAAATACTAAACAGTTTAATAAAGATTCAGAAAAATATGTAATTATTTAATTTTTTTAGAAGTATAATAAAAATAAGGAATAACTAACTAATAAAGTTAGATCTTTTGTTAACAAACGCTTCTTTTTTTTTTGATAGTTATAAAAATATAGTTTGTTTAATCAAAATTAGTACAACTGTTAAAAAAAATTAAAATATAACTTGTTAGCTTCGAAATAAAAGTATTTTAAACCGAGTTTCTCCTTTTTGCTTGAAATATATAGTATTTTGCTATTACATTCTATCAGGCACGTATATCTATGTGCAAAAAACTTCTTTTATTTCAGCTTGAAAAAACTGTACTTTCTTAGCTTTTAGTATTAATTTATACTTAGTCATGCACTCCTGAAAAATAAAATTGTTATATATGTACTCTGTAGCATTTTTAGTGTCGTAAATATTAAACGAATTCAATGCATCTAATCTGTATACATTTAGCGCGTTAAAGATTTGATTTGTCAAAAAGCTGCATTGCAAAATTGATTCTAATGTAAGCTGTAGCTTTTACTTCAAAATCAAAATCGTACAATTGTTTGTTACAAAAATTTGCTTAGTTTAATGTTTTTTCTATTGACTACGTTAAATGATTTTAAGTTAAATTGTGATTTTTTTATACTTATTTTCAAATAAAGTTTTATGGGTTAAGATAAACGGCAACAAATAAAGAGTCATAGGAGGTAAGGAGAAAAATAAATTGCTTTGTATACAGTTATCACCCATACTTCAACATTCCATTTTTGAAGTATTAACATAACTGCGAATTTTTATAGTAAGTTCAATTAAATTAGAGGTAGTATAAATTGCTATGCTTTCGCTAGGAGGTTATCACGCGTCATTTCAGATGTTTTAATTTTTGCAGATTCGTAACTTTTTTAAGCTAATTTGTCTCTACATTCTATTATTATTAGAGCACAGTTTATATTTTTTAGGAAAGTTAGAATTAAATAATAGTACAATTTATAATTCAATTGTATATTTTTGAAATTAAACTGTTAGTTTGTTTATATAAAACTTTTACTTAATTTTTCTTAAGCCAAATACTTTAAAATTATAATAATAATATTTAAACTACCAAAACTTAATAAACAAAAACGACCAGTGTTTCAAATATGAAAATCAGGATTTAATGAGACAACAAAATTCACATTGTATATTCTTTCGCAAACAGGCAGTTAAATACAAATGAATAAAGCTCCTGATTTTTTGAATTTGCCTACATAAAACACTAGCTTTGCAAGAAACCACAACGATTAAAATTAACTTGAGAGAAACAACTATCAACCTTGGTAAAATCGTTGTTTTTTAGTTTTTTTTTTGGTAGATTCAAGTTATGTTGTGGCTCTTTTTTTTTTGTACTAATATTGTTGTGGTCTCGCATTCCTCCGTTTACCATTGCACCCCATGCCGCATTTGTTGTGATTCTTCTTATTTCTATAATTCTTGTGGTTGCTGTTGAAGGGAAAAATTCGGATCTTTTCATCTGAGATCTGGGATGCTGCATCCTTTATTAAAGTTTTAGGTTTTTGTTTAGTTGTGAAATTTAAAAAACTTGAATTAACTTAAATAGGTTTGTAAAATAAACAGAAAACGTTATTTTAACTAAGAAGTTTTACGAACTTTTGTTTTACTAGCTATTACTAAACGAACAAGTGAAATATGATTTCAATTTTTATTTAAATTAGATTATTTAGAAGAAACCTTACAAAGTAACTAACTTTATCAGCCAGCACCGCGTTCACCGTCATCTTGTCCCGGAACGTCACCCGACCGAAGTTGTAACCGTCCTCGGAACTCCTGCTCTGCCTGCTCTCAACAACTTCCACCTTCAACACTTCTCCGTACTCCTCAAAGTGGCTCCTCACCTGCTCCTCACTCACCTTCCTGCTCAGCTTCGTGATGTGGATTTTCTGCTCATCCGCGAAAGTAGGTTCGGAAGGTATGAGAGTTTCGGCAGCTGTGGAAGTTTCACCTTCGGCATGGTCGTTCGCACCTTTGTCGGCAGCACTTGCCTGTGAAACAAAGCATGTATTTTGCAAACGGTAGTAAAAAACGCAGGTTTTTAAAAACATGCATAGTATGTTATATTTAAACAAAAAAATATTGTACGATATGTGTAATACCAAATGGTTTGATTAAAACGCGCCCAACGTAAATTTGCACCTTATTGTTAACTCATTTTTTTACAAATTGCTTTAACTATTTCAAACTTACTTCATCAATAACGATGGCTCTAGTTTGGACAATGGATGCGTCCAAACTTTCCAATGTAGTAGTTGTAGTATTTGATCCAGGCATTTCGTTTGTGCAGCTTACTTGGTGTTCATAAATCATTTCCTCTGCCGTACTTTTCTCAACTTCATCAGAGCTTTTTTGGCTGGTCACTGCATCTTTCTTACCAGACCAAGTGACGCTGTCCACATACTTGAAAAAAGATGACTCGATGCACAAGTTGCCTTTTTCATCTCGTGGAGTCAGCACAAAACTCTGAAAAAATTCCCGATCCTCGTTGTTATTGGTGATTGTGCCGGTCACAAAAACATGTTTGCTTGCACCCACATCGCTTGCATCATTAATTCCGTACTCCATGTCTTCAACGTTGAAGTTGTCAACACGACTCAGTTCCTTTGAGTAAATATGATTCAGTTTCATTAAAAATAAGTTGCTTTTAAATATTGTATTTAATTGGTAAGAGTTTTTTTAATATATTAATATATAAGAGTTTTAGATCAAATTTAAGTAAAAAAAAACATTATTTACTTAAAACTCTAGGAAAAATATTTTTAGAATTGTTTGTAGACTATAAACTCAACTCAGAAAAAGTACATTATGTTAAGAACGTAATTAATAAATTAAGTTATTAATTAGCAAGTTTTAATTTAATTGAAACATCAAGTTAATAAGTTATATTCTATATCTTTCTCTCAACCAAAGAAAGCTTTTAAAACCCCTACTTTTTCTGAAATGTATTTAAAAAAAACCTATAAAAACAGTTTTAAGCCATTTTTGTTATATACTACATCTAAGTTATCAGTAAGTAAACAGCATTTATAAAAAGGAATAAAATAAATTGAAATTTATTTTATGTTTGTATTAGAATGACGGTAAGTGGATCGGCAAAAAAATTGCTTTTTACTAAATACTATGAAAAAAATATTTTTTATTTTCAAATTGAGCTAAACATAAAGCTGATGCTTGTTTTTAAATACTGTTGAACCTGTTATTTATCGACTAGGTTAACATTACATTTTATAACATTCATTTTTACACTTTTTTTTTTCCTTTAAAAGCTTGTGAAAACAGCAAGAAATTTAAAACTAACGTATCCAGTTATGCTTTTTTATTTCAGGTACATAGTAAAGCATATTAATTTTATTATACATTACAAATGTTTTTGTAAACAAAGTTTTCATGTTTGTAGTTTCTACAGTATATACTAGGTTTTTCTTAACTTTTTTTTTTTCCATAAGCCACCTTTGAAAAATTAATAAACCTACTGCTCTCTTTTAAAAACTACGTTTAAAAGCGACTAAGACTTTTTTCTTCTTTATTGTAAACTCCAGAATATCTATTGTGTTCATTTTATTTTATTCATATTTTGGTATGGTGGTTAGGAATAACGGTATAAATGTCCTTAACAAAAGTATAAAGTATAAAAAATTTTTAGGTTTAGTTAACCCAAGAACTTTATTTTTAATTTATAAAAGTACCAAGAGATGGTATAAGTCATCAAAATATAAAGTAAAGTTTCAATCAAAGTAGGACTTTTGAAATAATTAATTTAACATATGTGTGTTTTTTTATTTAGTAAAATTATATCTATATGTTTTTTTTTACTTCAGATATTAAGTTTTACCATATTAAAGAGGTTCGTTATACATTTTAAAATACTAAACAGTTTAATAAAGATTCAGAAAAATATGTAATTATTTAATTTTTTTACAAGTATAATAAAAACGAGGATTAACTAACTAATTAAGTATCTATTAAAGATTATCTATTTATAAAAACAGCAGTCATTACTTTTTCGAGTCCGTCGATGTTTTGAGTAAATACTTTCAGCACCTGTTTTCTGTCGAACAAATTCTTTATGAACTTGTGAGCAACCGAAGGGTAGTGATCAGGATTCGGCATAATCTCCTTTGAAGTTTTCAGGAACGGCCTCGGATCTTTTTTGAACTGCTCAAGATCGAAGACCAGCCTGGGATCTTCCAAATTGTACTGTTTGAACTTTTCACTGTTGTAGAGACCGTTAGGGCTCCTAAAAAATGTTTAGTTTAATATGTGTAAATATTCTTATTAACTTTTAAACTTTTCACAAATAAAAATCCTCGACTTTTACCTGAAATCAGGAATTCCACAGTTAGTTGATATTCCAGCTCCAGTCAGAAAAACGATGCTTTTGTAAGTTCCAAGTTGTATTCCTTTTAATACTTCAGGTAATATAGAACACCTATTTAAGTCAAATACTAACTTTAATATGGTTAAAATCTTTTTTATTTAATAAACAAACAATAAGTTTGAACAAATTTTTGAATAAAAAATATACAGTACACTTATAATATTTTGAAAATATAGTTAACTATTTAAGCTAAATCAAACATATTTAAAAATTCTTACTTTGAACTTTCTCTAGTCTGTCTTTGTTTTCCCAAAGTTTCAATACATTTATCCACATCTTCTTTTGCAACGACATGTTTCATTGTTTTATACAGATTTTCTGACACACCATTTAAAAATATGTTTTCTTTTTTGATTTTCTTGACTTTTTGAGTTTTTTCGTTATTATGATGCTTCGCAGGTCTCTTTGTAGTTTTGTTCGGATGGATTTTTGTTTCCATGTTTATTCCATATGCTTTTCCTTCATGAGTTTCTTTAATTTTCGCTAGCTCACTGTATGTTTGAGGATGTTGTTTTATTTTCAACTTCATTCCGGATGCTTTTCCTTGGTCAGTTCCTTTAGTTTTTTCCAGCTTACTTTCAACGATCTCTATGACTCGTGTCGCATTATCGTGATCGAAAAGCTTCTTTATTATTGAGTTTTTGAGATGTTTGAAGTCGCTGAAGTTGTACTGGTTGCGAAAAAGAAAATGATTTTACTCTTAAAAAATAACGCTCTTGTTCTAAAAATTCTCATTTTTCATCGTTTAAGTAAAGTTTTAGGTATTTTTTTTGCATAGAATTTTGTGCCCGAAATGATAGAGACATTTGTTTTTGATTATTGGCAAGTTTAAAAAAAAAAAAAATAAAATTTCAAAAAAGAAACTTACTTGTTCATTTTTATTGAATTTTGTTGCTCAAAAATTTGCATAAATTTTCATATTTACAGTGCTGTCTAGTTTTCATATAAAAACTACTTTAGCTTGTTTATATCAGTTAGGTAAACTTGATGTTCTTATTATAAATATAATTGACTAAAATGCTTATGGAGTTGAATATTTAAATTAATGGAAGTTTACAAAAACAAACCTAAATAAAATATTATCAATAAACATTTGTGTTCAATTGTTGTGCTAAAATAATCAACTAAATTGAGTTTAGTTTGTTGAATAAATAAAGTTTAAGAGTTTTTCTATTTAAATAAGTTTCTTCGTTCGTCTACTCTTGTGTTATACATTTATTATTGTTAACAAGTTACATAGTTTTTAATTTATTGTTTGTTTTATTTTTATACGTTTAATTGTTTATACAAAACCTTTTAATTTAAACATAAATTTAAAACTGAAATTATAAATGTAGCACAGATATTGTTATCAACATAGTTCAAATATTAGTATCTTTTTTCTTTTAACTTTTAACTCATATGCTGTTGAAAAATATAAGTTTGAAAGATCCTCTAAAACAAGTAAAAAATGTAGTTTCAAGTTTTAAAGTTCTATTTTTCTTACTTTTCATCCTTTTTATAAACTGTTTGGTGTTTTTTGAAGCAGAATTAGGTGATTGACATGATGGTAAAATTTATTTAAAAGTAAAACAAGGTTTAAAAAACACAACTAAAACTTTTAAAACAGTTTAAAGTTTTCAAAAGAAGAGAAGATAAAATCAATTTTCCTGTTTGAATTTTGCATAATAACATAGTGTGAATATAAAGTTTGAGAAAATCTTGTTTTTCATCGTTTTAAAAAGTTTTTTGGGTTTTTCTAGCATTAAATTTTCTGACAGAAACGATGGAGATATTTATTTTTAGTTATTGGCAAGTTTATAATAAAAAATGAAAAAATTTGAAAAAAGTTATACTTGTTCATTTTTATTCGATTTTGTTGCATATCAATTTGCATAATTTATAATGACTACAGCTGGCTAGGTCTTTAGATAAAACTACTTTTTTATAGAGTTTATTATTGTAACTAGTTCTTTAACAGTTTATCAAAGATTTTTTTTTTAGCTTAACAGTTTTATTAGTGTTTTGATGCGTATTAATTCAGTTTGTAAAGTTAGGCTAAACATTGGTGTCTGTGTAAGTATTTATTCTCAACTTATTGCAAATAGTTGTTCTTATAAATACTAGAGTTAAGCACTATTTTATAAATAAGTACTACACTAATCAATAAGTTTTATAAACTAGTTTTCAATCACTTTCAATGTAAATATTAGCTGTTAGCTTAAGTGTTTAGTAAGATTTCATTAGGTTAATTGGTTAGTTTTATCATTATGATTTAAATGACAAACATGAAATAGTTTTTGTATAAAAAAGTTAAATCTTTACTTTAGTGAAACTTGACAAACAATACTGAAATAACTGTGATAAAGTAAAATACCTTTTGTTAAAAATTATATTTAGCAATAAGTTCACATATATTTACTTTTGAATGATACCAGTTCAACTGTCATGATAAGTTTTAGCTTAGTTTATATGTAAGTTCCATAATGAGTAAAATGTGCTGGTTTTTCCATCAGGAACAGTATGTAGTTTAAAAAAACACAATACTGTGAATACTTGTTTTACAATTTTAAGAGTTCAATAAAAGATTTTATTGGATCTAAATTAGTTCAACTGTTCTGCAGCTCACAAGTATTTATTCAAATAACTAGAGTTTAAAGTGAACAATAGTATTCACATTATCAAGTTGTTTGACTATACATAGAAATGGAGTCAAACCATATAGATAAGTTTGTCAGTATACACATAAAATAAAAGCTCTTTTTTGTCAAATTCTAAGTAGTACATTATCTATAAACTTGATGAAATGTTTTTATTGTATGCCATAACTTACATTAAACTTTTTAATTAAGAAATAGTACTAAACTTAAGTCATGTAAAAAAAATCTGTTGTACAAATAAAAACGACCAAATTAAAAGTACAGAGTTTGTAAGATTATGCTAAGCTTTAACGTGTGCATAAATTTTTATTCACATACTTATGACAACTTAGGGTATCTTTAATACTAGAGTGTAGTATTCTTTTGTAAATAAGTACACAAACCAACAAGTTTCTGTAGAAAGTACTTAAGAAAAGTCAGTCATAAGTTTACTGTAGTTGTATTAAAACCACACCTTTTTTTAATCATTTATATTTACTCATGTGAGTTGTGTTTTGTTTAAGCAGTTAATGAGTAGATACAAATATAAACCTTTAAACTAAAGAAAATATTTAAAAATATAGCAGAGATTTTTGTTATGAACATAGTTCGATTACTAGTATCTGCTAATTGTTTCTAAATCCTTTCACGCAAAAATATACAAGTTTTAAAAAGCAAAGAGTTTAATTCAAAGCTTTGAAGTTTTTAAGTTCTATTTTGCTTATTTTTCATCCTTTTTTTAAAGTGTTTGGTGTTTTTTGAAGCAGAATTTGGTGCTCGACATGATGGTGAAGTTTATTTTTGAAAAAAACAAGGTTTGAAAAAAATATAGCAAAAAGTTTAAAATTAGCTTAAAACTTTCAAAGCGAGAGAAGAGAGATCTCGTGAATGTCACCAAGCGAATTTTTTGCACCAAGCTTTTATTTATTACGTAATTATAAAAATTTCTGTTTGCAGAAACTTTTAATGAAATAGCATTCATTTGTAAAATGTTTTGTTACTGGTAGCAGCTCTTGTCATTTTTTACTTTATCTTTACTTTCATAAATTATTTTAGAGTTTACCATTTTATATGTTTTTTTAAGTAATAAAAGGTACTAAAAGCAGATACACAAAATCAATTACTTGGTTTGAAAAAAAATCAGCATTGTCTTTAACAGTTGAAACTTCAACTGTTTATGCTTGAAAAAAATGAACATAAAACAAAATGTCTGTATGTATTAAAAGTATCTTGAACCAACAGTCTTCTACTCTAACCATGTGATTCATTATCTTTTTTTCATGATTTCAGAGAAAAGTGTTTACCTTTATGTTGAAAAAGAGTCTAAAATCAACAGTCTGTTACATTATAAGTAATCATGTTTTTCTACTTCATCATAGTTGCATTGAAAAGTTTTATATTCAGCACAAACAAATTGGGCATCTCTGCTTCAATTTCTGTTTGCTGAAATTTCAGTTTTCAAAAATTTCTTTTAACAGAAATTTTTAATGAAATAACATTTATTTGTAAAATGTTTTGTTACTGGTAGCAGCTCTTGTCATTCTTTACTTTACTTTCATAAATTATTTTAGAGTGTACCTTTTTATATGTTTTTTTAAGTAATAAAAGGTACTAAAAGCAGATACACAAAATCAATTACTTGGTTTGAAAAAAAAAATCAGCATTGTCTTTAACAGTTGAAACTTCAACTGTTTATGCTTGAAAAAAATGAACATAAAACAAAATGTCTGTATGTATTAAAAGTATCTTGAACCAACAGTCTTCTACTCTAACCATGTGATTCATTATCTTTTTTTCATGATTTCAGAGAAAAGTGTTTACCTTTATGTTGAAAAAGAGTCTAAAATCAACAGTCTGTTACATTATAAGTAATCATGTTTTTCTACTTCATCATAGTTGCATTGAAAAGTTTTATATTCAGCACAAACAAATTGGGCATCTCTGCTTCAATTTCTGTTTGCTGAAATTTCAGTTTTCAAAAATTTCTTTTAACAGAAATTTTTAATGAAATAACATTTATTTGTAAAATGTTTTGTTACTGGTAGCAGCTCTTGTCATTCTTTACTTTACTTTCATAAATTATTTTAGAGTGTACCTTTTTATATGTTTTTTTAAGTAATAAAAGGTACTAAAAGCAGATACACAAAATCAATTACTTGGTTTGAAAAAAAAAATCAGCATTGTCTTTAACAGTTGAAACTTCAACTGTTTATGCTTGAAAAAAATGAACATAAAACAAAATGTCTGTATGTATTAAAAGTATCTTGAACCAACAGTCTTCTACTCTAACCATGTGATTCATTATCTTTTTTTCATGATTTCAGAGAAAAGTGTTTACCTTTATGTTGAAAAAGTGTCTCAAATCAACAGTCTGCTACATTATAAGTAATCATGTTTTTCTACTTCATCATAGTTGCACTGAAAAGCTTTATAGTAAGCACAAACAAATTAGGCATATCTGTTTAAATTTCACAGCAATCATCTATATCAATCCTTCTGGCCACTAACCTTCTTGTGGCAGTTCAAATATCAGGTCTGTTCTTAGTTTACTGCTCTTATTGAGGTAAGTGATTTATATGTTATACAAAATAGTTAATAATAAGATAATAAGCTTGTTATAAGATTATTTTTCAGGGTTACCAACATTTAATTTTTTGTTGTGCTCAGGTGTTTTTAGATACTTGAAAGTTAATTGTTTCATAAAATATTGTCATTATTTTTGTAAATATAGAATATCAATACTACAAATTAGTGCTCAAAACCAATAAGTATAAGTAAAGTACATAACACATTAACACCTTTTGGTGCTTAGTTTCTAATTTTATTCAAGTAAAAATGAAATTTGGTTTAAATGAGTACAGTTTTTGAATTAAAGAGTGGCAGCCCTGGTACTTAATGTCATAAAAATAAGAATTAATTACAATGAAAATTTTAGATTAAAAAATATCTTATAGAGTTTCTAAAGTGTGCAAAAGTAACTAAAATATGTTACTATTAAACTTCATTAGCTTTTCTATATGTCAAAACTTGTTTGTTATAAATCTTTATAAAGAAATTACAATGTAAAACGTTCAATTATCATTTTAGAGGTAAAAATCAAGCTGTTATTTTGTAAAGTGTTACTACAAGTTTGAAAATTAAGTAGTTAATTTTAAATCTTTGCACACTTTTAAAGACACATTGTTAATAATTGTTTAAGTAAATGTTTTATTATTATGTTTATATCCCTTAAGCACTTAAAGCTATAGTGTAAAATGTTTGTGTGTAAGTGACTTATTTTTTTACATTTGAACATATAGGAACACAAACAACATTCAGGCAGCTTGATCAACTGCCTGATGTTTAGTGTTTTTGTATGTTTATATAATTAAGTTAGATATGAGTCTGGTTTGTTGCAGTCACTTGTAATGATTATAGTTAACAGTAATAATATGTTTCAAAGTTTATGTGTATTATAACTTTGAAAACCATTTAGTGGTTATTATAATTGATAGAGTTATGATAAGAAACTTGTAACTAGCTGACAAAAACCAGACTGTTATCTGACTATGTATTATCTTTATAAAAAGACTATATTGTACTGATATAACTTAATTTTTTAGAGTACTTCAAAATAGTCTTTTCATGGAATTTTAGTTGTGACATTATAAAATAGTAAATCACAAGCATTTATTTGTCTTCAACTTGATACTATGTGTAGCATTAAATAAAGTGTTTTTTTTAGTTTAATCTCAAAATATATTAAATTCCATACAAAATAAATACTTATGATATACTGTTAGATAACGTCACCACAAGAATTCTAAAGAAAGACTATTTAAACAGTTAATAAACAATATGCAAACCGTTTTTATCTAAACAAAAAACACTGTCAAAAACTTTTGAAAAGAAATTTCTGTTCAATATTTTTGTAATTATATTTTATAGCAACTCTATGTTGTTGGTTAATAGCTACTCAAGAAGAGTTTTTGACAGTGGTGGCTTAGATTTAAATATGTTAGTTGCAAGTATAGAAATTGAATAATGTAAGTTAGGCTAAAATGTGTATATTTTAATTGGGTCGGCTGCAGTTGTAAGGTTTTGTTATGTTTTCAATCATAACATTATGAGGTGAAGTGATGATACAGCATAATAATAAGAACAATTACCAAGTTACATAAAAGTAAAATGAAAAACAAGTATTATAACTTCAAACTTAAAATTAATAAATATTGTAATATATTAGCCAATCAGAAGCGACGTTAGAACTGCAGCCGGACCTTTGATTTGTTATTCACATGAGGTAGTATGGTTTAGTTTGTAACAATGCGTTAAGGTGATTTTGCGATCTAAGAAATACGCACACGCATAAGGTACGCTATAAATTATTAAGGCCCGCCACACAATTTTTTTCACAAATGGGGATTCCCCTAAAGTGAAAATGTGGCGGGAAATTTTTGAGATTGATAATAGAAATATTTTTTTAAGGCATTTCGCCGGCTCCGCCGGCGAAAAATTTTCCACTTTTCTCCCAACCATTTTTTCTTAAAAACCTAATTACGCTTGGACTTCAGTTAGTAAGCCTGACAGCCAAACCAGATAAAAGTGTGGTACTGAGCTTCAAGTGTAATTCGGTTTTGAGTTAAAGTGGTGGCGGACAGCTTTCGTTATTTGTCTACAATAAGTCCCTTCCGCTGCGAATTCCTCCTCCTCCGGAGGAGGAATTCTTGCTCACGGGACTTTTGCACAAATAACGAAAGCCGTCCTTCAGGCCACGTCCTTATGCTGGTCGGCACCTAATTAGTTTTTTGTTTGATGTACGAGTAGTTACGCACGTTCCTTTAGTGTGTTATTTTTCTTTCAAACTCAATATTTAATATTAATTTATTTAAATTACAAGTAAAGTTTTATGTTTTATAGTATGTATCTCGGCTGTAATATTACAAATGATACAGTTTTGTAGTAGACAGTCTGGTAATATTCTATAATAAACACGCCACTTACTGTAATTTAATAACATAATTTTATTGTCCCCTTTGGAGGGTATTGCATCTGCAATTTTTTGCACGTCTTTCAGTGCCGGTAACTCTATGAATTTTCACAAATAATACAGGTTTTTTTTGAGTTACTTGAGTAGATTACTTGCTGAGATTTAAGTGTCGTTAGGCTTGAAAGAGGTAAAAATTGTTTGGACAAAAATGTTATTAAAATTAGTTAATGTAATATATTTCATTCTTAATAATAAAAATCATACTAATTTGTAAGAAGTATCTAAGTAACATTGTAATAGAAGATTTATGTCAATTTAAGGAGAAACCAAGCTTAAGTTTTCCATTTACATAAGCAAGTTTTTACATCTTTATTTGTATAAAAAAGTTTGGGCATCTTTTAAATAAGACTCTAATAAATCAGACTGTTTTGTCCACCATTTTTCAAGTAATTTTGCAATACTTTTATTTTTCCCTACTTACTATTATTACGTCATCACCCTGTAGTGTCATACAGTATAGACTAAGTAATTTTTATTTACACTTTAAGTTATTATTTGTATATGAATTATATCTTTTGGATTATAAACTATTAAATTTGTTTCAAATTGCTCTATGTTCTAAAGTTATATATTAATGAATAAGACTAACTGTACATACTTAATAAGTATTGGGTAAGATGTATCTTAATTAAACTAACAGATACAAACATTTAATTATGGCAATTAGCTCTTAAATATTTTCATTCTGCATGTAAATGTATCTAATTTTTAAACTACAATTACTTAATCATTAGTTATCAAATTGTTGCGCAGGTTTATATGACTGTTTCTAGTTTTATATCACAAACAACGTATGTACTTAACTATGAATTTAAAACATTGAACCATTCTTTCAATTAACATCCTATTTAAAGCCGTTATGAGTTTAAATGTCTCTATTAATTTTAACCATTATATATAACTTTATTTAACACTGAGTCAGTTAAAACATATAAATAATCGTAGGTATATAACAGTTCAATTATGTAGTTAGACATAACAATTTGTACTACTTGTTAATATTAAACTGTATATAGTTAAATGAATAAAATAGATTTATTAGAAAGTAAAGATTTCAGACTATATTGGATTTAATGATAAAATTAAATAAAAAACTGTGCAAGTTAAACTAATCACATAAACTAAAACACATAATACTATAAGACTAGAAGTTAAATGTTTTACTCATGAAAAATAACGCTCTTGTTCAATCAATACTCATTTTTCATCGTTTTTATAAAGTTTTTGGTCTTTTTTTTGCATAAAATTTTGTGCCCGAAATGACAGAGACATTAGTTTTTGAGTATTGGCAAGTTTAAAAAAAAAGAAGAAAATTCAATTAAGAAAAATTTGAATGTTCATTTTCATTGAATTTTAATGCTTATAAATTTGCATAAATACTAATGTTTACAGTTCAGTCTAGTTTTCAGATAAAAACTACTTTAGCTTGGTTCTATCACTTAGGTAAACTTGCTGTTGTTATTATAAATGTAATTTACCTGAAATTTTTATGGTGTTGACTATTAAAACTAATAGAAGTTTACTAAAACAAACCTAAAAAAAATATTAATAAAATTTGTTCTAAAATAGTTAACTTTATTTAATCAAAGAAAAGATGTTTCTATATTTTAACAAAAATTTTTGTTAGTTTACTCTTGTGTTACACATTTATTGTTGTAAATAAGTTATTTAGTTTTTACATTAATGTTTGTTTGTTTTTTATACATTTAATTGTTTATAAAAACCTTTAAGTCTAAACAGAAGTTTAAAACTGAAATTAATATTTGTTATCAACATAGTTTAAAATTTTTTGATTATCAAAGCATCAAATAAGTTTTTATCTTTCTTTTAGATTTAAGCAACAAAAATCAAAACTGCATTTAATATGTACACTGGCTCTGCTTATGCAGCTTTTGAATGGTAAATTTTTCAAACATCAAAATTCACGTAAAAGTTTTGTGTAAGACAAACAGCTTTATCTTTGTACGTATATTTCAAATGAAAAGTGTAACAACCATTTATAGTAGAAAACAATAGCTAAATAAACTTGTTTAAAATTAAAGTTACCTATATATTTTTTGCACTTACGAGGTCTTTTACCGAAACGTAGTTTGCATCACAGAGTCTTGAAAGAATAAAATATAATATCTTTCCTCTAGTAATTGAGTAATTTCTTTATTTGTTTTTGTAAAAATCAAGTCATAAAGTACTTTATTTACTTTATATACCAGCATTGAAGATAAACTTTCAAGTAGCTAATGGTTCAGCGGTTGTCAATTGGCCACAAGACCCGCAGGTAGTGAGATCGACTCCAGCCATGAGCACTTTTTGTTGATAAAATTTTAGCAAATTGTTTCAGCTTAAATTGTTCGGTATCTTATATCATTCTTTAACATTTTTATGAACAAAAGTATCTTGTATAAATACTTGAATAAACTATAAACGATTTAATTTTAAAAATTGCGTTCTTACGGTTGTGCTTCCGTAAGAAAATGTTTTTATAAATATCAACGAATAGAATAAACTTAATTCAAAAAACATACGTCGAATAAAATAGTTTCGAATGTCATTATAAACAAACACAAAGAACTGAAATATGGTCAAAACATTGTTATAAACGAGTTATGCCTTGGTAGTAGTGGTCGCCGGCGCCGTCGATGGTGGACGGAAGGCACTGTCACGCTTCGGTGAGCACGGCAACCAAGCTGTACGTGGTGGGCGGCAGCTTTGAAGGAAGCTGTTTATTTTTAAATCATCTTGTTCAGGATTGTACAAAATTCGTCAATGTCACCTTCCATAACCATCTTTTTGTATGGAGCCTGTGTGTTGGTCTCAAAGAATTTTGTTGCATGGTTGTTGATTAGAAGTTTCGGGCAACCATTAGACACTTCTTCAACCAATAGATTTATTGGTGGAACCTGTTTGTTAGCCACATATTAAGAAAAAAGAAATTACATATTTCTGAAATTTCAACAATGTTAAAATAAAAGGTTTGTAACCAACGAGAAATATCGTTGTTCAACCATTACAATACATCAAAATTAAAAATAAAAACATTTCTTTGCATGTCATGCTTTACTCACCTGTAGAGAAGTTCCCATCACAATGAGAAGATCGCATTCGGACAAAACTTCTTTCACTTCTTGAGAAAACTGCCACTTTTCACAATCAAAAATTTATTTATCAAGAGGCTCTTGGAACAAAATGACGTTAGGCTTGATAACTCCGTCGCAACTTTTGTTACGGCATGTTGACACTCTAACTGCTTCAATGTCATCCTATAAATATACGCAAAATAATTCAACATTAATTGTTTTCTTATTTTTAATAAGTTTATCATTAAGAACCACTTTTACAAATAAAACTTGACGTTTTCAAAAGAATTTTATGATTATAAACAAATCTTTAATAACTAATTGAATTTCACAATAATACTTTTTTTACTACGGTGAACAAGTAAAGATTTACTATATATGTAAATTAATATCTCTCAGTAAAAAATTAAATCGTTTGTTACTTTGAAGAACTTATTACTTTAATGTCATCTAAAATGTATTTTTCTTCACATTTCATGCATGTAGCTGTGTCATAACCTCCGTGGCAGAACACCAGTCTATCCTTCGGTATATCAGCAACTGTAATTTATTCAATTAGCTAAATGATTGTTAATAATATAAACTTTGTATATGTTGTCTTTGTTTTTTTAAGCTAAGAATTAGTGTTTTTTTTTACTTTTAGATATTAAATTTTATCATATTAAAGAGGTTCGTTATACATTTTAAAATACTAAACAGTTTAATAAAGATTCAGAAAAATATGTAATTATTTAATTTTTTTAGAAGTATAATAAAAATAAGGAATAACTAACTAATAAAGTTAGATCTTTTGTTAACAAACGCTTCTTTTTTTTTTGATAGTTATAAAAATATAGTTTGTTTAATCAAAATTAGTACAACTGTTAAAAAAAATTAAAATATAACTTGTTAGCTTCGAAATAAAAGTATTTTAAACCGAGTTTCTCCTTTTTGCTTGAAATATATAGTATTTTGCTATTACATTCTATCAGGCACGTATATCTATGTGCAAAAAACTTCTTTTATTTCAGCTTGAAAAAACTGTACTTTCTTAGCTTTTAGTATTAATTTATACTTAGTCATGCACTCCTGAAAAATAAAATTGTTATATATGTACTCTGTAGCATTTTTAGTGTCGTAAATATTAAACGAATTCAATGCATCTAATCTGTATACATTTAGCGCGTTAAAGATTTGATTTGTCAAAAAGCTGCATTGCAAAATTGATTCTAATGTAAGCTGTAGCTTTTACTTCAAAATCAAAATCGTACAATTGTTTGTTACAAAAATTTGCTTAGTTTAATGTTTTTTCTATTGACTACGTTAAATGATTTTAAGTTAAATTGTGATTTTTTTATACTTATTTTCAAATAAAGTTTTATGGGTTAAGATAAACGGCAACAAATAAAGAGTCATAGGAGGTAAGGAGAAAAATAAATTGCTTTGTATACAGTTATCACCCATACTTCAACATTCCATTTTTGAAGTATTAACATAACTGCGAATTTTTATAGTAAGTTCAATTAAATTAGAGGTAGTATAAATTGCTATGCTTTCGCTAGGAGGTTATCACGCGTCATTTCAGATGTTTTAATTTTTGCAGATTCGTAACTTTTTTAAGCTAATTTGTCTCTACATTCTATTATTATTAGAGCACAGTTTATATTTTTTAGGAAAGTTAGAATTAAATAATAGTACAATTTATAATTCAATTGTATATTTTTGAAATTAAACTGTTAGTTTGTTTATATAAAACTTTTACTTAATTTTTCTTAAGCCAAATACTTTAAAATTATAATAATAATATTTAAACTACCAAAACTTAATAAACAAAAACGACCAGTGTTTCAAATATGAAAATCAGGATTTAATGAGACAACAAAATTCACATTGTATATTCTTTCGCAAACAGGCAGTTAAATACAAATGAATAAAGCTCCTGATTTTTTGAATTTGCCTACATAAAACACTAGCTTTGCAAGAAACCACAACGATTAAAATTAACTTGAGAGAAACAACTATCAACCTTGGTAAAATCGTTGTTTTTTAGTTTTTTTTTTGGTAGATTCAAGTTATGTTGTGGCTCTTTTTTTTTTGTACTAATATTGTTGTGGTCTCGCATTCCTCCGTTTACCATTGCACCCCATGCCGCATTTGTTGTGATTCTTCTTATTTCTATAATTCTTGTGGTTGCTGTTGAAGGGAAAAATTCGGATCTTTTCATCTGAGATCTGGGATGCTGCATCCTTTATTAAAGTTTTAGGTTTTTGTTTAGTTGTGAAATTTAAAAAACTTGAATTAACTTAAATAGGTTTGTAAAATAAACAGAAAACGTTATTTTAACTAAGAAGTTTTACGAACTTTTGTTTTACTAGCTATTACTAAACGAACAAGTGAAATATGATTTCAATTTTTATTTAAATTAGATTATTTAGAAGAAACCTTACAAAGTAACTAACTTTATCAGCCAGCACCGCGTTCACCGTCATCTTGTCCCGGAACGTCACCCGACCGAAGTTGTAACCGTCCTCGGAACTCCTGCTCTGCCTGCTCTCAACAACTTCCACCTTCAACACTTCTCCGTACTCCTCAAAGTGGCTCCTCACCTGCTCCTCACTCACCTTCCTGCTCAGCTTCGTGATGTGGATTTTCTGCTCATCCGCGAAAGTAGGTTCGGAAGGTATGAGAGTTTCGGCAGCTGTGGAAGTTTCACCTTCGGCATGGTCGTTCGCACCTTTGTCAGCAGCACTTGCCTGTGAAACAAAGCATGTATTTTGCAAACGGTAGTAAAAAACGCAGGTTTTTAAAAACATGCATAGTATGTTATATTTAAACAAAAAAATATTGTACGATATGTGTAATACCAAATGGTTTGATTAAAACGCGCCCAACGTAAATTTGCACCTTATTGTTAACTCATTTTTTTACAAATTGCTTTAACTATTTCAAACTTACTTCATCAATAACGATGGCTCTAGTTTGGACAATGGATGCGTCCAAACTTTCCAATGTAGTAGTTGTAGTATTTGATCCAGGCATTTCGTTTGTGCAGCTTACTTGGTGTTCATAAATCATTTCCTCTGCCGTACTTTTCTCAACTTCATCAGAGCTTTTTTGGCTGGTCACTGCATCTTTCTTACCAGACCAAGTGACGCTGTCCACATACTTGAAAAAAGATGACTCGATGCACAAGTTGCCTTTTTCATCTCGTGGAGTCAGCACAAAACTCTGAAAAAATTCCCGATCCTCGTTGTTATTGGTGATTGTACCGGTCACAAAAACATGTTTGCTTGCACCCACATCGCTTGCATCATTAATTCCGTACTCCATGTCTTCAACGTTGAAGTTGTCAACACGACTCAGTTCCTTTGAGTAAATATGATTCAGTTTCATTAAAAATAGGTTGCTCTTAAGTATTGTATTTAATTGGTACGAGTTTTTTTAATATATTAATATATAAGAGTTTTAGATCAAATTTAAGTAAAAAAAAACATTATTTACTTAAAACTCTAGGAAAAATATTTTTAGAATTGTTTGTAGACTATAAACTCAACTCAGAAAAAGTACATTATGTTAAGAACGTAATTAATAAATTAAGTTATTAATTAGCAAGTTTTAATTTAATTGAAACATCAAGTTAATAAGTTATATTCTATATCTTTCTCTCAACCAAAGAAAGCTTTTAAAACCCCTACTTTTTCTGAAATGTATTTAAAAAAAACCTATAAAAACAGTTTTAAGCCATTTTTGTTATATACTACATCTAAGTTATCAGTAAGTAAACAGCATTTATAAAAAGGAATAAAATAAATTGAAATTTATTTTATGTTTGTATTAGAATGACGGTAAGTGGATCGGCAAAAAAATTGCTTTTTACTAAATACTATGAAAAAAATATTTTTTATTTTCAAATTGAGCTAAACATAAAGCTGATGCTTGTTTTTAAATACTGTTGAACCTGTTATTTATCGACTAGGTTAACATTACATTTTATAACATTCATTTTTACACTTTTTTTTTTCCTTTAAAAGCTTGTGAAAACAGCAAGAAATTTAAAACTAACGTATCCAGTTATGCTTTTTTATTTCAGGTACATAGTAAAGCATATTAATTTTATTATACATTACAAATGTTTTTGTAAACAAAGTTTTCATGTTTGTAGTTTCTACAGTATATACTAGGTTTTTCTTAACTTTTTTTTTTCCATAAGCCACCTTTGAAAAATTAATAAACCTACTGCTCTCTTTTAAAAACTACGTTTAAAAGCGACTAAGACTTTTTTCTTCTTTATTGTAAACTCCAGAATATCTATTGTGTTCATTTTATTTTATTCATATTTTGGTATGGTGGTTAGGAATAACGGTATAAATGTCCTTAACAAAAGTATAAAGTATAAAAAATTTTTAGGTTTAGTTAACCCAAGAACTTTATTTTTAATTTATAAAAGTACCAAGAGATGGTATAAGTCATCAAAATATAAAGTAAAGTTTCAATCAAAGTAGGACTTTTGAAATAATTAATTTAACATATGTGTGTTTTTTTATTTAGTAAAATTATATCTATATGTTTTTTTTTACTTCAGATATTAAGTTTTACCATATTAAAGAGGTTCGTTATACATTTTAAAATACTAAACAGTTTAATAAAGATTCAGAAAAATATGTAATTATTTAATTTTTTTACAAGTATAATAAAAACGAGGATTAACTAACTAATTAAGTATCTATTAAAGATTATCTATTTATAAAAACAGCAGTCATTACTTTTTCGAGTCCGTCGATGTTTTGAGTAAATACTTTCAGCACCTGTTTTCTGTCGAACAAATTCTTTATGAACTTGTGAGCAACCGAAGGGTAGTGATCAGGATTCGGCATAATCTCCTTTGAAGTTTTCAGGAACGGCCTCGGATCTTTTTTGAACTGCTCAAGATCGAAGACCAGCCTGGGATCTTCCAAATTGTACTGTTTGAACTTTTCACTGTTGTAGAGACCGTTAGGGCTCCTAAAAAATGTTTAGTTTAATATGTGTAAATATTCTTATTAACTTTTAAACTTTTCACAAATAAAAATCCTCGACTTTTACCTGAAATCAGGAATTCCACAGTTAGTTGATATTCCAGCTCCAGTCAGAAAAACGATGCTTTTGTAAGTTCCAAGTTGTATTCCTTTTAATACTTCAGGTAATATAGAACACCTATTTAAGTCAAATACTAACTTTAATATGGTTAAAATCTTTTTTATTTAATAAACAAACAATAAGTTTGAACAAATTTTTGAATAAAAAATATACAGTACACTTATAATATTTTGAAAATATAGTTAACTATTTAAGCTAAATCAAACATATTTAAAAATTCTTACTTTGAACTTTCTCTAGTCTGTCTTTGTTTTCCCAAAGTTTCAATACATTTATCCACATCTTCTTTTGCAACGACATGTTTCATTGTTTTATACAGATTTTCTGACACACCATTTAAAAATATGTTTTCTTTTTTGATTTTCTTGACTTTTTGAGTTTTTTCGTTATTATGATGCTTCGCAGGTCTCTTTGTAGTTTTGTTCGGATGGATTTTTGTTTCCATGTTTATTCCATATGCTTTTCCTTCATGAGTTTCTTTAATTTTCGCTAGCTCACTGTATGTTTGAGGATGTTGTTTTATTTTCAACTTCATTCCGGATGCTTTTCCTTGGTCAGTTCCTTTAGTTTTTTCCAGCTTACTTTCAACGATCTCTATGACTCGTGTCGCATTATCGTGATCGAAAAGCTTCTTTATTATTGAGTTTTTGAGATGTTTGAAGTCGCTGAAGTTGTACTGGTTGCGAAAAAGAAAATGATTTTACTCTTAAAAAATAACGCTCTTGTTCTAAAAATTCTCATTTTTCATCGTTTAAGTAAAGTTTTAGGTATTTTTTTTGCATAGAATTTTGTGCCCGAAATGATAGAGACATTTGTTTTTGATTATTGGCAAGTTTAAAAAAAAAAAAAATAAAATTTCAAAAAAGAAACTTACTTGTTCATTTTTATTGAATTTTGTTGCTCAAAAATTTGCATAAATTTTCATATTTACAGTGCTGTCTAGTTTTCATATAAAAACTACTTTAGCTTGTTTATATCAGTTAGGTAAACTTGATGTTCTTATTATAAATATAATTGACTAAAATGCTTATGGAGTTGAATATTTAAATTAATGGAAGTTTACAAAAACAAACCTAAATAAAATATTATCAATAAACATTTGTGTTCAATTGTTGTGCTAAAATAATCAACTAAATTGAGTTTAGTTTGTTGAATAAATAAAGTTTAAGAGTTTTTCTATTTAAATAAGTTTCTTCGTTCGTCTACTCTTGTGTTATACATTTATTATTGTTAACAAGTTACATAGTTTTTAATTTATTGTTTGTTTTATTTTTATACGTTTAATTGTTTATACAAAACCTTTTAATTTAAACATAAATTTAAAACTGAAATTATAAATGTAGCACAGATATTGTTATCAACATAGTTCAAATATTAGTATCTTTTTTCTTTTAACTTTTAACTCATATGCTGTTGAAAAATATAAGTTTGAAAGATCCTCTAAAACAAGTAAAAAATGTAGTTTCAAGTTTTAAAGTTCTATTTTTCTTACTTTTCATCCTTTTTATAAACTGTTTGGTGTTTTTTGAAGCAGAATTAGGTGATTGACATGATGGTAAAATTTATTTAAAAGTAAAACAAGGTTTAAAAAACACAACTAAAACTTTTAAAACAGTTTAAAGTTTTCAAAAGAAGAGAAGATAAAATCAATTTTCCTGTTTGAATTTTGCATAATAACATAGTGTGAATATAAAGTTTGAGAAAATCTTGTTTTTCATCGTTTTAAAAAGTTTTTTGGGTTTTTCTAGCATTAAATTTTCTGACAGAAACGATGGAGATATTTATTTTTAGTTATTGGCAAGTTTATAATAAAAAATGAAAAAATTTGAAAAAAGTTATACTTGTTCATTTTTATTCGATTTTGTTGCATATCAATTTGCATAATTTATAATGACTACAGCTGGCTAGGTCTTTAGATAAAACTACTTTTTTATAGAGTTTATTATTGTAACTAGTTCTTTAACAGTTTATCAAAGATTTTTTTTTTAGCTTAACAGTTTTATTAGTGTTTTGATGCGTATTAATTCAGTTTGTAAAGTTAGGCTAAACATTGGTGTCTGTGTAAGTATTTATTCTCAACTTATTGCAAATAGTTGTTCTTATAAATACTAGAGTTAAGCACTATTTTATAAATAAGTACTACACTAATCAATAAGTTTTATAAACTAGTTTTCAATCACTTTCAATGTAAATATTAGCTGTTAGCTTAAGTGTTTAGTAAGATTTCATTAGGTTAATTGGTTAGTTTTATCATTATGATTTAAATGACAAACATGAAATAGTTTTTGTATAAAAAAGTTAAATCTTTACTTTAGTGAAACTTGACAAACAATACTGAAATAACTGTGATAAAGTAAAATACCTTTTGTTAAAAATTATATTTAGCAATAAGTTCACATATATTTACTTTTGAATGATACCAGTTCAACTGTCATGATAAGTTTTAGCTTAGTTTATATGTAAGTTCCATAATGAGTAAAATGTGCTGGTTTTTCCATCAGGAACAGTATGTAGTTTAAAAAAACACAATACTGTGAATACTTGTTTTACAATTTTAAGAGTTCAATAAAAGATTTTATTGGATCTAAATTAGTTCAACTGTTCTGCAGCTCACAAGTATTTATTCAAATAACTAGAGTTTAAAGTGAACAATAGTATTCACATTATCAAGTTGTTTGACTATACATAGAAATGGAGTCAAACCATATAGATAAGTTTGTCAGTATACACATAAAATAAAAGCTCTTTTTTGTCAAATTCTAAGTAGTACATTATCTATAAACTTGATGAAATGTTTTTATTGTATGCCATAACTTACATTAAACTTTTTAATTAAGAAATAGTACTAAACTTAAGTCATGTAAAAAAAATCTGTTGTACAAATAAAAACGACCAAATTAAAAGTACAGAGTTTGTAAGATTATGCTAAGCTTTAACGTGTGCATAAATTTTTATTCACATACTTATGACAACTTAGGGTATCTTTAATACTAGAGTGTAGTATTCTTTTGTAAATAAGTACACAAACCAACAAGTTTCTGTAGAAAGTACTTAAGAAAAGTCAGTCATAAGTTTACTGTAGTTGTATTAAAACCACACCTTTTTTTAATCATTTATATTTACTCATGTGAGTTGTGTTTTGTTTAAGCAGTTAATGAGTAGATACAAATATAAACCTTTAAACTAAAGAAAATATTTAAAAATATAGCAGAGATTTTTGTTATGAACATAGTTCGATTACTAGTATCTGCTAATTGTTTCTAAATCCTTTCACGCAAAAATATACAAGTTTTAAAAAGCAAAGAGTTTAATTCAAAGCTTTGAAGTTTTTAAGTTCTATTTTGCTTATTTTTCATCCTTTTTTTAAAGTGTTTGGTGTTTTTTGAAGCAGAATTTGGTGCTCGACATGATGGTGAAGTTTATTTTTGAAAAAAACAAGGTTTGAAAAAAATATAGCAAAAAGTTTAAAATTAGCTTAAAACTTTCAAAGCGAGAGAAGAGAGATCTCGTGAATGTCACCAAGCGAATTTTTTGCACCAAGCTTTTATTTATTACGTAATTATAAAAATTTCTGTTTGCAGAAACTTTTAATGAAATAGCATTCATTTGTAAAATGTTTTGTTACTGGTAGCAGCTCTTGTCATTTTTTACTTTATCTTTACTTTCATAAATTATTTTAGAGTTTACCATTTTATATGTTTTTTTAAGTAATAAAAGGTACTAAAAGCAGATACACAAAATCAATTACTTGGTTTGAAAAAAAATCAGCATTGTCTTTAACAGTTGAAACTTCAACTGTTTATGCTTGAAAAAAATGAACATAAAACAAAATGTCTGTATGTATTAAAAGTATCTTGAACCAACAGTCTTCTACTCTAACCATGTGATTCATTATCTTTTTTTCATGATTTCAGAGAAAAGTGTTTACCTTTATGTTGAAAAAGAGTCTAAAATCAACAGTCTGTTACATTATAAGTAATCATGTTTTTCTACTTCATCATAGTTGCATTGAAAAGTTTTATATTCAGCACAAACAAATTGGGCATCTCTGCTTCAATTTCTGTTTGCTGAAATTTCAGTTTTCAAAAATTTCTTTTAACAGAAATTTTTAATGAAATAACATTTATTTGTAAAATGTTTTGTTACTGGTAGCAGCTCTTGTCATTCTTTACTTTACTTTCATAAATTATTTTAGAGTGTACCTTTTTATATGTTTTTTTAAGTAATAAAAGGTACTAAAAGCAGATACACAAAATCAATTACTTGGTTTGAAAAAAAAAATCAGCATTGTCTTTAACAGTTGAAACTTCAACTGTTTATGCTTGAAAAAAATGAACATAAAACAAAATGTCTGTATGTATTAAAAGTATCTTGAACCAACAGTCTTCTACTCTAACCATGTGATTCATTATCTTTTTTTCATGATTTCAGAGAAAAGTGTTTACCTTTATGTTGAAAAAGTGTCTCAAATCAACAGTCTGCTACATTATAAGTAATCATGTTTTTCTACTTCATCATAGTTGCACTGAAAAGCTTTATAGTAAGCACAAACAAATTAGGCATATCTGTTTAAATTTCACAGCAATCATCTATATCAATCCTTCTGGCCACTAACCTTCTTGTGGCAGTTCAAATATCAGGTCTGTTCTTAGTTTACTGCTCTTATTGAGGTAAGTGATTTATATGTTATACAAAATAGTTAATAATAAGATAATAAGCTTGTTATAAGATTATTTTTCAGGGTTACCAACATTTAATTTTTTGTTGTGCTCAGGTGTTTTTAGATACTTGAAAGTTAATTGTTTCATAAAATATTGTCATTATTTTTGTAAATATAGAATATCAATACTACAAATTAGTGCTCAAAACCAATAAGTATAAGTAAAGTACATAACACATTAACACCTTTTGGTGCTTAGTTTCTAATTTTATTCAAGTAAAAATGAAATTTGGTTTAAATGAGTACAGTTTTTGAATTAAAGAGTGGCAGCCCTGGTACTTAATGTCATAAAAATAAGAATTAATTACAATGAAAATTTTAGATTAAAAAATATCTTATAGAGTTTCTAAAGTGTGCAAAAGTAACTAAAATATGTTACTATTAAACTTCATTAGCTTTTCTATATGTCAAAACTTGTTTGTTATAAATCTTTATAAAGAAATTACAATGTAAAACGTTCAATTATCATTTTAGAGGTAAAAATCAAGCTGTTATTTTGTAAAGTGTTACTACAAGTTTGAAAATTAAGTAGTTAATTTTAAATCTTTGCACACTTTTAAAGACACATTGTTAATAATTGTTTAAGTAAATGTTTTATTATTATGTTTATATCCCTTAAGCACTTAAAGCTATAGTGTAAAATGTTTGTGTGTAAGTGACTTATTTTTTTACATTTGAACATATAGGAACACAAACAACATTCAGGCAGCTTGATCAACTGCCTGATGTTTAGTGTTTTTGTATGTTTATATAATTAAGTTAGATATGAGTCTGGTTTGTTGCAGTCACTTGTAATGATTATAGTTAACAGTAATAATATGTTTCAAAGTTTATGTGTATTATAACTTTGAAAACCATTTAGTGGTTATTATAATTGATAGAGTTATGATAAGAAACTTGTAACTAGCTGACAAAAACCAGACTGTTATCTGACTATGTATTATCTTTATAAAAAGACTATATTGTACTGATATAACTTAATTTTTTAGAGTACTTCAAAATAGTCTTTTCATGGAATTTTAGTTGTGACATTATAAAATAGTAAATCACAAGCATTTATTTGTCTTCAACTTGATACTATGTGTAGCATTAAATAAAGTGTTTTTTTTAGTTTAATCTCAAAATATATTAAATTCCATACAAAATAAATACTTATGATATACTGTTAGATAACGTCACCACAAGAATTCTAAAGAAAGACTATTTAAACAGTTAATAAACAATATGCAAACCGTTTTTATCTAAACAAAAAACACTGTCAAAAACTTTTGAAAAGAAATTTCTGTTCAATATTTTTGTAATTATATTTTATAGCAACTCTATGTTGTTGGTTAATAGCTACTCAAGAAGAGTTTTTGACAGTGGTGGCTTAGATTTAAATATGTTAGTTGCAAGTATAGAAATTGAATAATGTAAGTTAGGCTAAAATGTGTATATTTTAATTGGGTCGGCTGCAGTTGTAAGGTTTTGTTATGTTTTCAATCATAACATTATGAGGTGAAGTGATGATACAGCATAATAATAAGAACAATTACCAAGTTACATAAAAGTAAAATGAAAAACAAGTATTATAACTTCAAACTTAAAATTAATAAATATTGTAATATATTAGCCAATCAGAAGCGACGTTAGAACTGCAGCCGGACCTTTGATTTGTTATTCACATGAGGTAGTATGGTTTAGTTTGTAACAATGCGTTAAGGTGATTTTGCGATCTAAGAAATACGCACACGCATAAGGTACGCTATAAATTATTAAGGCCCGCCACACAATTTTTTTCACAAATGGGGATTCCCCTAAAGTGAAAATGTGGCGGGAAATTTTTGAGATTGATAATAGAAATATTTTTTTAAGGCATTTCGCCGGCTCCGCCGGCGAAAAATTTTCCACTTTTCTCCCAACCATTTTTTCTTAAAAACCTAATTACGCTTGGACTTCAGTTAGTAAGCCTGACAGCCAAACCAGATAAAAGTGTGGTACTGAGCTTCAAGTGTAATTCGGTTTTGAGTTAAAGTGGTGGCGGACAGCTTTCGTTATTTGTGCATAAGTCCCTTCCGCTGCGAATTCCTCCTCCTCCGGAGGAGGAATTCTTGCTCACGGGACTTTTGCACAAATAACGAAAGCCGTCCTTCAGGCCACGTCCTTATGCTGGTCGGCACCTAATTAGTTTTTTGTTTGATGTACGAGTAGTTACGCACGTTCCTTTAGTGTGTTATTTTTCTTTCAAACTCAATATTTAATATTAATTTATTTAAATTACAAGTAAAGTTTTATGTTTTATAGTATGTATCTCGGCTGTAATATTACAAATGATACAGTTTTGTAGTAGACAGTCTGGTAATATTCTATAATAAACACGCCACTTACTGTAATTTAATAACATAATTTTATTGTCCCCTTTGGAGGGTATTGCATCTGCAATTTTTTGCACGTCTTTCAGTGCCGGTAACTCTATGAATTTTCACAAATAATACAGGTTTTTTTTGAGTTACTTGAGTAGATTACTTGCTGAGATTTAAGTGTCGTTAGGCTTGAAAGAGGTAAAAATTGTTTGGACAAAAATGTTATTAAAATTAGTTAATGTAATATATTTCATTCTTAATAATAAAAATCATACTAATTTGTAAGAAGTATCTAAGTAACATTGTAATAGAAGATTTATGTCAATTTAAGGAGAAACCAAGCTTAAGTTTTCCATTTACATAAGCAAGTTTTTACATCTTTATTTGTATAAAAAAGTTTGGGCATCTTTTAAATAAGACTCTAATAAATCAGACTGTTTTGTCCACCATTTTTCAAGTAATTTTGCAATACTTTTATTTTTCCCTACTTACTATTATTACGTCATCACCCTGTAGTGTCATACAGTATAGACTAAGTAATTTTTATTTACACTTTAAGTTATTATTTGTATATGAATTATATCTTTTGGATTATAAACTATTAAATTTGTTTCAAATTGCTCTATGTTCTAAAGTTATATATTAATGAATAAGACTAACTGTACATACTTAATAAGTATTGGGTAAGATGTATCTTAATTAAACTAACAGATACAAACATTTAATTATGGCAATTAGCTCTTAAATATTTTCATTCTGCATGTAAATGTATCTAATTTTTAAACTACAATTACTTAATCATTAGTTATCAAATTGTTGCGCAGGTTTATATGACTGTTTCTAGTTTTATATCACAAACAACGTATGTACTTAACTATGAATTTAAAACATTGAACCATTCTTTCAATTAACATCCTATTTAAAGCCGTTATGAGTTTAAATGTCTCTATTAATTTTAACCATTATATATAACTTTATTTAACACTGAGTCAGTTAAAACATATAAATAATCGTAGGTATATAACAGTTCAATTATGTAGTTAGACATAACAATTTGTACTACTTGTTAATATTAAACTGTATATAGTTAAATGAATAAAATAGATTTATTAGAAAGTAAAGATTTCAGACTATATTGGATTTAATGATAAAATTAAATAAAAAACTGTGCAAGTTAAACTAATCACATAAACTAAAACACATAATACTATAAGACTAGAAGTTAAATGTTTTACTCATGAAAAATAACGCTCTTGTTCAATCAATACTCATTTTTCATCGTTTTTATAAAGTTTTTGGTCTTTTTTTTGCATAAAATTTTGTGCCCGAAATGACAGAGACATTAGTTTTTGAGTATTGGCAAGTTTAAAAAAAAAGAAGAAAATTCAATTAAGAAAAATTTGAATGTTCATTTTCATTGAATTTTAATGCTTATAAATTTGCATAAATACTAATGTTTACAGTTCAGTCTAGTTTTCAGATAAAAACTACTTTAGCTTGGTTCTATCACTTAGGTAAACTTGCTGTTGTTATTATAAATGTAATTTACCTGAAATTTTTATGGTGTTGACTATTAAAACTAATAGAAGTTTACTAAAACAAACCTAAAAAAAATATTAATAAAATTTGTTCTAAAATAGTTAACTTTATTTAATCAAAGAAAAGATGTTTCTATATTTTAACAAAAATTTTTGTTAGTTTACTCTTGTGTTACACATTTATTGTTGTAAATAAGTTATTTAGTTTTTACATTAATGTTTGTTTGTTTTTTATACATTTAATTGTTTATAAAAACCTTTAAGTCTAAACAGAAGTTTAAAACTGAAATTAATATTTGTTATCAACATAGTTTAAAATTTTTTGATTATCAAAGCATCAAATAAGTTTTTATCTTTCTTTTAGATTTAAGCAACAAAAATCAAAACTGCATTTAATATGTACACTGGCTCTGCTTATGCAGCTTTTGAATGGTAAATTTTTCAAACATCAAAATTCACGTAAAAGTTTTGTGTAAGACAAACAGCTTTATCTTTGTACGTATATTTCAAATGAAAAGTGTAACAACCATTTATAGTAGAAAACAATAGCTAAATAAACTTGTTTAAAATTAAAGTTACCTATATATTTTTTGCACTTACGAGGTCTTTTACCGAAACGTAGTTTGCATCACAGAGTCTTGAAAGAATAAAATATAATATCTTTCCTCTAGTAATTGAGTAATTTCTTTATTTGTTTTTGTAAAAATCAAGTCATAAAGTACTTTATTTACTTTATATACCAGCATTGAAGATAAACTTTCAAGTAGCTAATGGTTCAGCGGTTGTCAATTGGCCACAAGACCCGCAGGTAGTGAGATCGACTCCAGCCATGAGCACTTTTTGTTGATAAAATTTTAGCAAATTGTTTCAGCTTAAATTGTTCGGTATCTTATATCATTCTTTAACATTTTTATGAACAAAAGTATCTTGTATAAATACTTGAATAAACTATAAACGATTTAATTTTAAAAATTGCGTTCTTACGGTTGTGCTTCCGTAAGAAAATGTTTTTATAAATATCAACGAATAGAATAAACTTAATTCAAAAAACATACGTCGAATAAAATAGTTTCGAATGTCATTATAAACAAACACAAAGAACTGAAATATGGTCAAAACATTGTTATAAACGAGTTATGCCTTGGTAGTAGTGGTCGCCGGCGCCGTCGATGGTGGACGGAAGGCACTGTCACGCTTCGGTGAGCACGGCAACCAAGCTGTACGTGGTGGGCGGCAGCTTTGAAGGAAGCTGTTTATTTTTAAATCATCTTGTTCAGGATTGTACAAAATTCGTCAATGTCACCTTCCATAACCATCTTTTTGTATGGAGCCTGTGTGTTGGTCTCAAAGAATTTTGTTGCATGGTTGTTGATTAGAAGTTTCGGGCAACCATTAGACACTTCTTCAACCAATAGATTTATTGGTGGAACCTGTTTGTTAGCCACATATTAAGAAAAAAGAAATTACATATTTCTGAAATTTCAACAATGTTAAAATAAAAGGTTTGTAACCAACGAGAAATATCGTTGTTCAACCATTACAATACATCAAAATTAAAAATAAAAACATTTCTTTGCATGTCATGCTTTACTCACCTGTAGAGAAGTTCCCATCACAATGAGAAGATCGCATTCGGACAAAACTTCTTTCACTTCTTGAGAAAACTGCCACTTTTCACAATCAAAAATTTATTTATCAAGAGGCTCTTGGAACAAAATGACGTTAGGCTTGATAACTCCGTCGCAACTTTTGTTACGGCATGTTGACACTCTAACTGCTTCAATGTCATCCTATAAATATACGCAAAATAATTCAACATTAATTGTTTTCTTATTTTTAATAAGTTTATCATTAAGAACCACTTTTACAAATAAAACTTGACGTTTTCAAAAGAATTTTATGATTATAAACAAATCTTTAATAACTAATTGAATTTCACAATAATACTTTTTTTACTACGGTGAACAAGTAAAGATTTACTATATATGTAAATTAATATCTCTCAGTAAAAAATTAAATCGTTTGTTACTTTGAAGAACTTATTACTTTAATGTCATCTAAAATGTATTTTTCTTCACATTTCATGCATGTAGCTGTGTCATAACCTCCGTGGCAGAACACCAGTCTATCCTTCGGTATATCAGCAACTGTAATTTATTCAATTAGCTAAATGATTGTTAATAATATAAACTTTGTATATGTTGTCTTTGTTTTTTTAAGCTAAGAATTAGTGTTTTTTTTTACTTTTAGATATTAAATTTTATCATATTAAAGAGGTTCGTTATACATTTTAAAATACTAAACAGTTTAATAAAGATTCAGAAAAATATGTAATTATTTAATTTTTTTAGAAGTATAATAAAAATAAGGAATAACTAACTAATAAAGTTAGATCTTTTGTTAACAAACGCTTCTTTTTTTTTTGATAGTTATAAAAATATAGTTTGTTTAATCAAAATTAGTACAACTGTTAAAAAAAATTAAAATATAACTTGTTAGCTTCGAAATAAAAGTATTTTAAACCGAGTTTCTCCTTTTTGCTTGAAATATATAGTATTTTGCTATTACATTCTATCAGGCACGTATATCTATGTGCAAAAAACTTCTTTTATTTCAGCTTGAAAAAACTGTACTTTCTTAGCTTTTAGTATTAATTTATACTTAGTCATGCACTCCTGAAAAATAAAATTGTTATATATGTACTCTGTAGCATTTTTAGTGTCGTAAATATTAAACGAATTCAATGCATCTAATCTGTATACATTTAGCGCGTTAAAGATTTGATTTGTCAAAAAGCTGCATTGCAAAATTGATTCTAATGTAAGCTGTAGCTTTTACTTCAAAATCAAAATCGTACAATTGTTTGTTACAAAAATTTGCTTAGTTTAATGTTTTTTCTATTGACTACGTTAAATGATTTTAAGTTAAATTGTGATTTTTTTATACTTATTTTCAAATAAAGTTTTATGGGTTAAGATAAACGGCAACAAATAAAGAGTCATAGGAGGTAAGGAGAAAAATAAATTGCTTTGTATACAGTTATCACCCATACTTCAACATTCCATTTTTGAAGTATTAACATAACTGCGAATTTTTATAGTAAGTTCAATTAAATTAGAGGTAGTATAAATTGCTATGCTTTCGCTAGGAGGTTATCACGCGTCATTTCAGATGTTTTAATTTTTGCAGATTCGTAACTTTTTTAAGCTAATTTGTCTCTACATTCTATTATTATTAGAGCACAGTTTATATTTTTTAGGAAAGTTAGAATTAAATAATAGTACAATTTATAATTCAATTGTATATTTTTGAAATTAAACTGTTAGTTTGTTTATATAAAACTTTTACTTAATTTTTCTTAAGCCAAATACTTTAAAATTATAATAATAATATTTAAACTACCAAAACTTAATAAACAAAAACGACCAGTGTTTCAAATATGAAAATCAGGATTTAATGAGACAACAAAATTCACATTGTATATTCTTTCGCAAACAGGCAGTTAAATACAAATGAATAAAGCTCCTGATTTTTTGAATTTGCCTACATAAAACACTAGCTTTGCAAGAAACCACAACGATTAAAATTAACTTGAGAGAAACAACTATCAACCTTGGTAAAATCGTTGTTTTTTAGTTTTTTTTTTGGTAGATTCAAGTTATGTTGTGGCTCTTTTTTTTTTGTACTAATATTGTTGTGGTCTCGCATTCCTCCGTTTACCATTGCACCCCATGCCGCATTTGTTGTGATTCTTCTTATTTCTATAATTCTTGTGGTTGCTGTTGAAGGGAAAAATTCGGATCTTTTCATCTGAGATCTGGGATGCTGCATCCTTTATTAAAGTTTTAGGTTTTTGTTTAGTTGTGAAATTTAAAAAACTTGAATTAACTTAAATAGGTTTGTAAAATAAACAGAAAACGTTATTTTAACTAAGAAGTTTTACGAACTTTTGTTTTACTAGCTATTACTAAACGAACAAGTGAAATATGATTTCAATTTTTATTTAAATTAGATTATTTAGAAGAAACCTTACAAAGTAACTAACTTTATCAGCCAGCACCGCGTTCACCGTCATCTTGTCCCGGAACGTCACCCGACCGAAGTTGTAACCGTCCTCGGAACTCCTGCTCTGCCTGCTCTCAACAACTTCCACCTTCAACACTTCTCCGTACTCCTCAAAGTGGCTCCTCACCTGCTCCTCACTCACCTTCCTGCTCAGCTTCGTGATGTGGATTTTCTGCTCATCCGCGAAAGTAGGTTCGGAAGGTATGAGAGTTTCGGCAGCTGTGGAAGTTTCACCTTCGGCATGGTCGTTCGCACCTTTGTCGGCAGCACTTGCCTGTGAAACAAAGCATGTATTTTGCAAACGGTAGTAAAAAACGCAGGTTTTTAAAAACATGCATAGTATGTTATATTTAAACAAAAAAATATTGTACGATATGTGTAATACCAAATGGTTTGATTAAAACGCGCCCAACGTAAATTTGCACCTTATTGTTAACTCATTTTTTTACAAATTGCTTTAACTATTTCAAACTTACTTCATCAATAACGATGGCTCTAGTTTGGACAATGGATGCGTCCAAACTTTCCAATGTAGTAGTTGTAGTATTTGATCCAGGCATTTCGTTTGTGCAGCTTACTTGGTGTTCATAAATCATTTCCTCTGCCGTACTTTTCTCAACTTCATCAGAGCTTTTTTGGCTGGTCACTGCATCTTTCTTACCAGACCAAGTGACGCTGTCCACATACTTGAAAAAAGATGACTCGATGCACAAGTTGCCTTTTTCATCTCGTGGAGTCAGCACAAAACTCTGAAAAAATTCCCGATCCTCGTTGTTATTGGTGATTGTGCCGGTCACAAAAACATGTTTGCTTGTACCCACATCGCTTGCATCATTAATTCCGTACTCCATGTCTTCAACGTTGAAGTTGTCAACACGACTCAGTTCCTTTGAGTAAATATGATTCAGTTTCATTAAAAATAGGTTGCTCTTAAGTATTGTATTTAATTGGTACGAGTTTTTTTAATATATTAATATATAAGAGTTTTAGATCAAATTTAAGTAAAAAAAAACATTATTTACTTAAAACTCTAGGAAAAATATTTTTAGAATTGTTTGTAGACTATAAACTCAACTCAGAAAAAGTACATTATGTTAAGAACGTAATTAATAAATTAAGTTATTAATTAGCAAGTTTTAATTTAATTGAAACATCAAGTTAATAAGTTATATTCTATATCTTTCTCTCAACCAAAGAAAGCTTTTAAAACCCCTACTTTTTCTGAAATGTATTTAAAAAAAACCTATAAAAACAGTTTTAAGCCATTTTTGTTATATACTACATCTAAGTTATCAGTAAGTAAACAGCATTTATAAAAAGGAATAAAATAAATTGAAATTTATTTTATGTTTGTATTAGAATGACGGTAAGTGGATCGGCAAAAAAATTGCTTTTTACTAAATACTATGAAAAAAATATTTTTTATTTTCAAATTGAGCTAAACATAAAGCTGATGCTTGTTTTTAAATACTGTTGAACCTGTTATTTATCGACTAGGTTAACATTACATTTTATAACATTCATTTTTACACTTTTTTTTTTCCTTTAAAAGCTTGTGAAAACAGCAAGAAATTTAAAACTAACGTATCCAGTTATGCTTTTTTATTTCAGGTACATAGTAAAGCATATTAATTTTATTATACATTACAAATGTTTTTGTAAACAAAGTTTTCATGTTTGTAGTTTCTACAGTATATACTAGGTTTTTCTTAACTTTTTTTTTTCCATAAGCCACCTTTGAAAAATTAATAAACCTACTGCTCTCTTTTAAAAACTACGTTTAAAAGCGACTAAGACTTTTTTCTTCTTTATTGTAAACTCCAGAATATCTATTGTGTTCATTTTATTTTATTCATATTTTGGTATGGTGGTTAGGAATAACGGTATAAATGTCCTTAACAAAAGTATAAAGTATAAAAAATTTTTAGGTTTAGTTAACCCAAGAACTTTATTTTTAATTTATAAAAGTACCAAGAGATGGTATAAGTCATCAAAATATAAAGTAAAGTTTCAATCAAAGTAGGACTTTTGAAATAATTAATTTAACATATGTGTGTTTTTTTATTTAGTAAAATTATATCTATATGTTTTTTTTTACTTCAGATATTAAGTTTTACCATATTAAAGAGGTTCGTTATACATTTTAAAATACTAAACAGTTTAATAAAGATTCAGAAAAATATGTAATTATTTAATTTTTTTACAAGTATAATAAAAACGAGGATTAACTAACTAATTAAGTATCTATTAAAGATTATCTATTTATAAAAACAGCAGTCATTACTTTTTCGAGTCCGTCGATGTTTTGAGTAAATACTTTCAGCACCTGTTTTCTGTCGAACAAATTCTTTATGAACTTGTGAGCAACCGAAGGGTAGTGATCAGGATTCGGCATAATCTCCTTTGAAGTTTTCAGGAACGGCCTCGGATCTTTTTTGAACTGCTCAAGATCGAAGACCAGCCTGGGATCTTCCAAATTGTACTGTTTGAACTTTTCACTGTTGTAGAGACCGTTAGGGCTCCTAAAAAATGTTTAGTTTAATATGTGTAAATATTCTTATTAACTTTTAAACTTTTCACAAATAAAAATCCTCGACTTTTACCTGAAATCAGGAATTCCACAGTTAGTTGATATTCCAGCTCCAGTCAGAAAAACGATGCTTTTGTAAGTTCCAAGTTGTATTCCTTTTAATACTTCAGGTAATATAGAACACCTATTTAAGTCAAATACTAACTTTAATATGGTTAAAATCTTTTTTATTTAATAAACAAACAATAAGTTTGAACAAATTTTTGAATAAAAAATATACAGTACACTTATAATATTTTGAAAATATAGTTAACTATTTAAGCTAAATCAAACATATTTAAAAATTCTTACTTTGAACTTTCTCTAGTCTGTCTTTGTTTTCCCAAAGTTTCAATACATTTATCCACATCTTCTTTTGCAACGACATGTTTCATTGTTTTATACAGATTTTCTGACACACCATTTAAAAATATGTTTTCTTTTTTGATTTTCTTGACTTTTTGAGTTTTTTCGTTATTATGATGCTTCGCAGGTCTCTTTGTAGTTTTGTTCGGATGGATTTTTGTTTCCATGTTTATTCCATATGCTTTTCCTTCATGAGTTTCTTTAATTTTCGCTAGCTCACTGTATGTTTGAGGATGTTGTTTTATTTTCAACTTCATTCCGGATGCTTTTCCTTGGTCAGTTCCTTTAGTTTTTTCCAGCTTACTTTCAACGATCTCTATGACTCGTGTCGCATTATCGTGATCGAAAAGCTTCTTTATTATTGAGTTTTTGAGATGTTTGAAGTCGCTGAAGTTGTACTGGTTGCGAAAAAGAAAATGATTTTACTCTTAAAAAATAACGCTCTTGTTCTAAAAATTCTCATTTTTCATCGTTTAAGTAAAGTTTTAGGTATTTTTTTTGCATAGAATTTTGTGCCCGAAATGATAGAGACATTTGTTTTTGATTATTGGCAAGTTTAAAAAAAAAAAAAATAAAATTTCAAAAAAGAAACTTACTTGTTCATTTTTATTGAATTTTGTTGCTCAAAAATTTGCATAAATTTTCATATTTACAGTGCTGTCTAGTTTTCATATAAAAACTACTTTAGCTTGTTTATATCAGTTAGGTAAACTTGATGTTCTTATTATAAATATAATTGACTAAAATGCTTATGGAGTTGAATATTTAAATTAATGGAAGTTTACAAAAACAAACCTAAATAAAATATTATCAATAAACATTTGTGTTCAATTGTTGTGCTAAAATAATCAACTAAATTGAGTTTAGTTTGTTGAATAAATAAAGTTTAAGAGTTTTTCTATTTAAATAAGTTTCTTCGTTCGTCTACTCTTGTGTTATACATTTATTATTGTTAACAAGTTACATAGTTTTTAATTTATTGTTTGTTTTATTTTTATACGTTTAATTGTTTATACAAAACCTTTTAATTTAAACATAAATTTAAAACTGAAATTATAAATGTAGCACAGATATTGTTATCAACATAGTTCAAATATTAGTATCTTTTTTCTTTTAACTTTTAACTCATATGCTGTTGAAAAATATAAGTTTGAAAGATCCTCTAAAACAAGTAAAAAATGTAGTTTCAAGTTTTAAAGTTCTATTTTTCTTACTTTTCATCCTTTTTATAAACTGTTTGGTGTTTTTTGAAGCAGAATTAGGTGATTGACATGATGGTAAAATTTATTTAAAAGTAAAACAAGGTTTAAAAAACACAACTAAAACTTTTAAAACAGTTTAAAGTTTTCAAAAGAAGAGAAGATAAAATCAATTTTCCTGTTTGAATTTTGCATAATAACATAGTGTGAATATAAAGTTTGAGAAAATCTTGTTTTTCATCGTTTTAAAAAGTTTTTTGGGTTTTTCTAGCATTAAATTTTCTGACAGAAACGATGGAGATATTTATTTTTAGTTATTGGCAAGTTTATAATAAAAAATGAAAAAATTTGAAAAAAGTTATACTTGTTCATTTTTATTCGATTTTGTTGCATATCAATTTGCATAATTTATAATGACTACAGCTGGCTAGGTCTTTAGATAAAACTACTTTTTTATAGAGTTTATTATTGTAACTAGTTCTTTAACAGTTTATCAAAGATTTTTTTTTTAGCTTAACAGTTTTATTAGTGTTTTGATGCGTATTAATTCAGTTTGTAAAGTTAGGCTAAACATTGGTGTCTGTGTAAGTATTTATTCTCAACTTATTGCAAATAGTTGTTCTTATAAATACTAGAGTTAAGCACTATTTTATAAATAAGTACTACACTAATCAATAAGTTTTATAAACTAGTTTTCAATCACTTTCAATGTAAATATTAGCTGTTAGCTTAAGTGTTTAGTAAGATTTCATTAGGTTAATTGGTTAGTTTTATCATTATGATTTAAATGACAAACATGAAATAGTTTTTGTATAAAAAAGTTAAATCTTTACTTTAGTGAAACTTGACAAACAATACTGAAATAACTGTGATAAAGTAAAATACCTTTTGTTAAAAATTATATTTAGCAATAAGTTCACATATATTTACTTTTGAATGATACCAGTTCAACTGTCATGATAAGTTTTAGCTTAGTTTATATGTAAGTTCCATAATGAGTAAAATGTGCTGGTTTTTCCATCAGGAACAGTATGTAGTTTAAAAAAACACAATACTGTGAATACTTGTTTTACAATTTTAAGAGTTCAATAAAAGATTTTATTGGATCTAAATTAGTTCAACTGTTCTGCAGCTCACAAGTATTTATTCAAATAACTAGAGTTTAAAGTGAACAATAGTATTCACATTATCAAGTTGTTTGACTATACATAGAAATGGAGTCAAACCATATAGATAAGTTTGTCAGTATACACATAAAATAAAAGCTCTTTTTTGTCAAATTCTAAGTAGTACATTATCTATAAACTTGATGAAATGTTTTTATTGTATGCCATAACTTACATTAAACTTTTTAATTAAGAAATAGTACTAAACTTAAGTCATGTAAAAAAAATCTGTTGTACAAATAAAAACGACCAAATTAAAAGTACAGAGTTTGTAAGATTATGCTAAGCTTTAACGTGTGCATAAATTTTTATTCACATACTTATGACAACTTAGGGTATCTTTAATACTAGAGTGTAGTATTCTTTTGTAAATAAGTACACAAACCAACAAGTTTCTGTAGAAAGTACTTAAGAAAAGTCAGTCATAAGTTTACTGTAGTTGTATTAAAACCACACCTTTTTTTAATCATTTATATTTACTCATGTGAGTTGTGTTTTGTTTAAGCAGTTAATGAGTAGATACAAATATAAACCTTTAAACTAAAGAAAATATTTAAAAATATAGCAGAGATTTTTGTTATGAACATAGTTCGATTACTAGTATCTGCTAATTGTTTCTAAATCCTTTCACGCAAAAATATACAAGTTTTAAAAAGCAAAGAGTTTAATTCAAAGCTTTGAAGTTTTTAAGTTCTATTTTGCTTATTTTTCATCCTTTTTTTAAAGTGTTTGGTGTTTTTTGAAGCAGAATTTGGTGCTCGACATGATGGTGAAGTTTATTTTTGAAAAAAACAAGGTTTGAAAAAAATATAGCAAAAAGTTTAAAATTAGCTTAAAACTTTCAAAGCGAGAGAAGAGAGATCTCGTGAATGTCACCAAGCGAATTTTTTGCACCAAGCTTTTATTTATTACGTAATTATAAAAATTTCTGTTTGCAGAAACTTTTAATGAAATAGCATTCATTTGTAAAATGTTTTGTTACTGGTAGCAGCTCTTGTCATTTTTTACTTTATCTTTACTTTCATAAATTATTTTAGAGTTTACCATTTTATATGTTTTTTTAAGTAATAAAAGGTACTAAAAGCAGATACACAAAATCAATTACTTGGTTTGAAAAAAAATCAGCATTGTCTTTAACAGTTGAAACTTCAACTGTTTATGCTTGAAAAAAATGAACATAAAACAAAATGTCTGTATGTATTAAAAGTATCTTGAACCAACAGTCTTCTACTCTAACCATGTGATTCATTATCTTTTTTTCATGATTTCAGAGAAAAGTGTTTACCTTTATGTTGAAAAAGAGTCTAAAATCAACAGTCTGTTACATTATAAGTAATCATGTTTTTCTACTTCATCATAGTTGCATTGAAAAGTTTTATATTCAGCACAAACAAATTGGGCATCTCTGCTTCAATTTCTGTTTGCTGAAATTTCAGTTTTCAAAAATTTCTTTTAACAGAAATTTTTAATGAAATAACATTTATTTGTAAAATGTTTTGTTACTGGTAGCAGCTCTTGTCATTCTTTACTTTACTTTCATAAATTATTTTAGAGTGTACCTTTTTATATGTTTTTTTAAGTAATAAAAGGTACTAAAAGCAGATACACAAAATCAATTACTTGGTTTGAAAAAAAAAATCAGCATTGTCTTTAACAGTTGAAACTTCAACTGTTTATGCTTGAAAAAAATGAACATAAAACAAAATGTCTGTATGTATTAAAAGTATCTTGAACCAACAGTCTTCTACTCTAACCATGTGATTCATTATCTTTTTTTCATGATTTCAGAGAAAAGTGTTTACCTTTATGTTGAAAAAGTGTCTCAAATCAACAGTCTGCTACATTATAAGTAATCATGTTTTTCTACTTCATCATAGTTGCACTGAAAAGCTTTATAGTAAGCACAAACAAATTAGGCATATCTGTTTAAATTTCACAGCAATCATCTATATCAATCCTTCTGGCCACTAACCTTCTTGTGGCAGTTCAAATATCAGGTCTGTTCTTAGTTTACTGCTCTTATTGAGGTAAGTGATTTATATGTTATACAAAATAGTTAATAATAAGATAATAAGCTTGTTATAAGATTATTTTTCAGGGTTACCAACATTTAATTTTTTGTTGTGCTCAGGTGTTTTTAGATACTTGAAAGTTAATTGTTTCATAAAATATTGTCATTATTTTTGTAAATATAGAATATCAATACTACAAATTAGTGCTCAAAACCAATAAGTATAAGTAAAGTACATAACACATTAACACCTTTTGGTGCTTAGTTTCTAATTTTATTCAAGTAAAAATGAAATTTGGTTTAAATGAGTACAGTTTTTGAATTAAAGAGTGGCAGCCCTGGTACTTAATGTCATAAAAATAAGAATTAATTACAATGAAAATTTTAGATTAAAAAATATCTTATAGAGTTTCTAAAGTGTGCAAAAGTAACTAAAATATGTTACTATTAAACTTCATTAGCTTTTCTATATGTCAAAACTTGTTTGTTATAAATCTTTATAAAGAAATTACAATGTAAAACGTTCAATTATCATTTTAGAGGTAAAAATCAAGCTGTTATTTTGTAAAGTGTTACTACAAGTTTGAAAATTAAGTAGTTAATTTTAAATCTTTGCACACTTTTAAAGACACATTGTTAATAATTGTTTAAGTAAATGTTTTATTATTATGTTTATATCCCTTAAGCACTTAAAGCTATAGTGTAAAATGTTTGTGTGTAAGTGACTTATTTTTTTACATTTGAACATATAGGAACACAAACAACATTCAGGCAGCTTGATCAACTGCCTGATGTTTAGTGTTTTTGTATGTTTATATAATTAAGTTAGATATGAGTCTGGTTTGTTGCAGTCACTTGTAATGATTATAGTTAACAGTAATAATATGTTTCAAAGTTTATGTGTATTATAACTTTGAAAACCATTTAGTGGTTATTATAATTGATAGAGTTATGATAAGAAACTTGTAACTAGCTGACAAAAACCAGACTGTTATCTGACTATGTATTATCTTTATAAAAAGACTATATTGTACTGATATAACTTAATTTTTTAGAGTACTTCAAAATAGTCTTTTCATGGAATTTTAGTTGTGACATTATAAAATAGTAAATCACAAGCATTTATTTGTCTTCAACTTGATACTATGTGTAGCATTAAATAAAGTGTTTTTTTTAGTTTAATCTCAAAATATATTAAATTCCATACAAAATAAATACTTATGATATACTGTTAGATAACGTCACCACAAGAATTCTAAAGAAAGACTATTTAAACAGTTAATAAACAATATGCAAACCGTTTTTATCTAAACAAAAAACACTGTCAAAAACTTTTGAAAAGAAATTTCTGTTCAATATTTTTGTAATTATATTTTATAGCAACTCTATGTTGTTGGTTAATAGCTACTCAAGAAGAGTTTTTGACAGTGGTGGCTTAGATTTAAATATGTTAGTTGCAAGTATAGAAATTGAATAATGTAAGTTAGGCTAAAATGTGTATATTTTAATTGGGTCGGCTGCAGTTGTAAGGTTTTGTTATGTTTTCAATCATAACATTATGAGGTGAAGTGATGATACAGCATAATAATAAGAACAATTACCAAGTTACATAAAAGTAAAATGAAAAACAAGTATTATAACTTCAAACTTAAAATTAATAAATATTGTAATATATTAGCCAATCAGAAGCGACGTTAGAACTGCAGCCGGACCTTTGATTTGTTATTCACATGAGGTAGTATGGTTTAGTTTGTAACAATGCGTTAAGGTGATTTTGCGATCTAAGAAATACGCACACGCATAAGGTACGCTATAAATTATTAAGGCCCGCCACACAATTTTTTTCACAAATGGGGATTCCCCTAAAGTGAAAATGTGGCGGGAAATTTTTGAGATTGATAATAGAAATATTTTTTTAAGGCATTTCGCCGGCTCCGCCGGCGAAAAATTTTCCACTTTTCTCCCAACCATTTTTTCTTAAAAACCTAATTACGCTTGGACTTCAGTTAGTAAGCCTGACAGCCAAACCAGATAAAAGTGTGGTACTGAGCTTCAAGTGTAATTCGGTTTTGAGTTAAAGTGGTGGCGGACAGCTTTCGTTATTTGTCTACAATAAGTCCCTTCCGCTGCGAATTCCTCCTCCTCCGGAGGAGGAATTCTTGCTCACGGGACTTTTGCACAAATAACGAAAGCCGTCCTTCAGGCCACGTCCTTATGCTGGTCGGCACCTAATTAGTTTTTTGTTTGATGTACGAGTAGTTACGCACGTTCCTTTAGTGTGTTATTTTTCTTTCAAACTCAATATTTAATATTAATTTATTTAAATTACAAGTAAAGTTTTATGTTTTATAGTATGTATCTCGGCTGTAATATTACAAATGATACAGTTTTGTAGTAGACAGTCTGGTAATATTCTATAATAAACACGCCACTTACTGTAATTTAATAACATAATTTTATTGTCCCCTTTGGAGGGTATTGCATCTGCAATTTTTTGCACGTCTTTCAGTGCCGGTAACTCTATGAATTTTCACAAATAATACAGGTTTTTTTTGAGTTACTTGAGTAGATTACTTGCTGAGATTTAAGTGTCGTTAGGCTTGAAAGAGGTAAAAATTGTTTGGACAAAAATGTTATTAAAATTAGTTAATGTAATATATTTCATTCTTAATAATAAAAATCATACTAATTTGTAAGAAGTATCTAAGTAACATTGTAATAGAAGATTTATGTCAATTTAAGGAGAAACCAAGCTTAAGTTTTCCATTTACATAAGCAAGTTTTTACATCTTTATTTGTATAAAAAAGTTTGGGCATCTTTTAAATAAGACTCTAATAAATCAGACTGTTTTGTCCACCATTTTTCAAGTAATTTTGCAATACTTTTATTTTTCCCTACTTACTATTATTACGTCATCACCCTGTAGTGTCATACAGTATAGACTAAGTAATTTTTATTTACACTTTAAGTTATTATTTGTATATGAATTATATCTTTTGGATTATAAACTATTAAATTTGTTTCAAATTGCTCTATGTTCTAAAGTTATATATTAATGAATAAGACTAACTGTACATACTTAATAAGTATTGGGTAAGATGTATCTTAATTAAACTAACAGATACAAACATTTAATTATGGCAATTAGCTCTTAAATATTTTCATTCTGCATGTAAATGTATCTAATTTTTAAACTACAATTACTTAATCATTAGTTATCAAATTGTTGCGCAGGTTTATATGACTGTTTCTAGTTTTATATCACAAACAACGTATGTACTTAACTATGAATTTAAAACATTGAACCATTCTTTCAATTAACATCCTATTTAAAGCCGTTATGAGTTTAAATGTCTCTATTAATTTTAACCATTATATATAACTTTATTTAACACTGAGTCAGTTAAAACATATAAATAATCGTAGGTATATAACAGTTCAATTATGTAGTTAGACATAACAATTTGTACTACTTGTTAATATTAAACTGTATATAGTTAAATGAATAAAATAGATTTATTAGAAAGTAAAGATTTCAGACTATATTGGATTTAATGATAAAATTAAATAAAAAACTGTGCAAGTTAAACTAATCACATAAACTAAAACACATAATACTATAAGACTAGAAGTTAAATGTTTTACTCATGAAAAATAACGCTCTTGTTCAATCAATACTCATTTTTCATCGTTTTTATAAAGTTTTTGGTCTTTTTTTTGCATAAAATTTTGTGCCCGAAATGACAGAGACATTAGTTTTTGAGTATTGGCAAGTTTAAAAAAAAAGAAGAAAATTCAATTAAGAAAAATTTGAATGTTCATTTTCATTGAATTTTAATGCTTATAAATTTGCATAAATACTAATGTTTACAGTTCAGTCTAGTTTTCAGATAAAAACTACTTTAGCTTGGTTCTATCACTTAGGTAAACTTGCTGTTGTTATTATAAATGTAATTTACCTGAAATTTTTATGGTGTTGACTATTAAAACTAATAGAAGTTTACTAAAACAAACCTAAAAAAAATATTAATAAAATTTGTTCTAAAATAGTTAACTTTATTTAATCAAAGAAAAGATGTTTCTATATTTTAACAAAAATTTTTGTTAGTTTACTCTTGTGTTACACATTTATTGTTGTAAATAAGTTATTTAGTTTTTACATTAATGTTTGTTTGTTTTTTATACATTTAATTGTTTATAAAAACCTTTAAGTCTAAACAGAAGTTTAAAACTGAAATTAATATTTGTTATCAACATAGTTTAAAATTTTTTGATTATCAAAGCATCAAATAAGTTTTTATCTTTCTTTTAGATTTAAGCAACAAAAATCAAAACTGCATTTAATATGTACACTGGCTCTGCTTATGCAGCTTTTGAATGGTAAATTTTTCAAACATCAAAATTCACGTAAAAGTTTTGTGTAAGACAAACAGCTTTATCTTTGTACGTATATTTCAAATGAAAAGTGTAACAACCATTTATAGTAGAAAACAATAGCTAAATAAACTTGTTTAAAATTAAAGTTACCTATATATTTTTTGCACTTACGAGGTCTTTTACCGAAACGTAGTTTGCATCACAGAGTCTTGAAAGAATAAAATATAATATCTTTCCTCTAGTAATTGAGTAATTTCTTTATTTGTTTTTGTAAAAATCAAGTCATAAAGTACTTTATTTACTTTATATACCAGCATTGAAGATAAACTTTCAAGTAGCTAATGGTTCAGCGGTTGTCAATTGGCCACAAGACCCGCAGGTAGTGAGATCGACTCCAGCCATGAGCACTTTTTGTTGATAAAATTTTAGCAAATTGTTTCAGCTTAAATTGTTCGGTATCTTATATCATTCTTTAACATTTTTATGAACAAAAGTATCTTGTATAAATACTTGAATAAACTATAAACGATTTAATTTTAAAAATTGCGTTCTTACGGTTGTGCTTCCGTAAGAAAATGTTTTTATAAATATCAACGAATAGAATAAACTTAATTCAAAAAACATACGTCGAATAAAATAGTTTCGAATGTCATTATAAACAAACACAAAGAACTGAAATATGGTCAAAACATTGTTATAAACGAGTTATGCCTTGGTAGTAGTGGTCGCCGGCGCCGTCGATGGTGGACGGAAGGCACTGTCACGCTTCGGTGAGCACGGCAACCAAGCTGTACGTGGTGGGCGGCAGCTTTGAAGGAAGCTGTTTATTTTTAAATCATCTTGTTCAGGATTGTACAAAATTCGTCAATGTCACCTTCCATAACCATCTTTTTGTATGGAGCCTGTGTGTTGGTCTCAAAGAATTTTGTTGCATGGTTGTTGATTAGAAGTTTCGGGCAACCATTAGACACTTCTTCAACCAATAGATTTATTGGTGGAACCTGTTTGTTAGCCACATATTAAGAAAAAAGAAATTACATATTTCTGAAATTTCAACAATGTTAAAATAAAAGGTTTGTAACCAACGAGAAATATCGTTGTTCAACCATTACAATACATCAAAATTAAAAATAAAAACATTTCTTTGCATGTCATGCTTTACTCACCTGTAGAGAAGTTCCCATCACAATGAGAAGATCGCATTCGGACAAAACTTCTTTCACTTCTTGAGAAAACTGCCACTTTTCACAATCAAAAATTTATTTATCAAGAGGCTCTTGGAACAAAATGACGTTAGGCTTGATAACTCCGTCGCAACTTTTGTTACGGCATGTTGACACTCTAACTGCTTCAATGTCATCCTATAAATATACGCAAAATAATTCAACATTAATTGTTTTCTTATTTTTAATAAGTTTATCATTAAGAACCACTTTTACAAATAAAACTTGACGTTTTCAAAAGAATTTTATGATTATAAACAAATCTTTAATAACTAATTGAATTTCACAATAATACTTTTTTTACTACGGTGAACAAGTAAAGATTTACTATATATGTAAATTAATATCTCTCAGTAAAAAATTAAATCGTTTGTTACTTTGAAGAACTTATTACTTTAATGTCATCTAAAATGTATTTTTCTTCACATTTCATGCATGTAGCTGTGTCATAACCTCCGTGGCAGAACACCAGTCTATCCTTCGGTATATCAGCAACTGTAATTTATTCAATTAGCTAAATGATTGTTAATAATATAAACTTTGTATATGTTGTCTTTGTTTTTTTAAGCTAAGAATTAGTGTTTTTTTTTACTTTTAGATATTAAATTTTATCATATTAAAGAGGTTCGTTATACATTTTAAAATACTAAACAGTTTAATAAAGATTCAGAAAAATATGTAATTATTTAATTTTTTTAGAAGTATAATAAAAATAAGGAATAACTAACTAATAAAGTTAGATCTTTTGTTAACAAACGCTTCTTTTTTTTTTGATAGTTATAAAAATATAGTTTGTTTAATCAAAATTAGTACAACTGTTAAAAAAAATTAAAATATAACTTGTTAGCTTCGAAATAAAAGTATTTTAAACCGAGTTTCTCCTTTTTGCTTGAAATATATAGTATTTTGCTATTACATTCTATCAGGCACGTATATCTATGTGCAAAAAACTTCTTTTATTTCAGCTTGAAAAAACTGTACTTTCTTAGCTTTTAGTATTAATTTATACTTAGTCATGCACTCCTGAAAAATAAAATTGTTATATATGTACTCTGTAGCATTTTTAGTGTCGTAAATATTAAACGAATTCAATGCATCTAATCTGTATACATTTAGCGCGTTAAAGATTTGATTTGTCAAAAAGCTGCATTGCAAAATTGATTCTAATGTAAGCTGTAGCTTTTACTTCAAAATCAAAATCGTACAATTGTTTGTTACAAAAATTTGCTTAGTTTAATGTTTTTTCTATTGACTACGTTAAATGATTTTAAGTTAAATTGTGATTTTTTTATACTTATTTTCAAATAAAGTTTTATGGGTTAAGATAAACGGCAACAAATAAAGAGTCATAGGAGGTAAGGAGAAAAATAAATTGCTTTGTATACAGTTATCACCCATACTTCAACATTCCATTTTTGAAGTATTAACATAACTGCGAATTTTTATAGTAAGTTCAATTAAATTAGAGGTAGTATAAATTGCTATGCTTTCGCTAGGAGGTTATCACGCGTCATTTCAGATGTTTTAATTTTTGCAGATTCGTAACTTTTTTAAGCTAATTTGTCTCTACATTCTATTATTATTAGAGCACAGTTTATATTTTTTAGGAAAGTTAGAATTAAATAATAGTACAATTTATAATTCAATTGTATATTTTTGAAATTAAACTGTTAGTTTGTTTATATAAAACTTTTACTTAATTTTTCTTAAGCCAAATACTTTAAAATTATAATAATAATATTTAAACTACCAAAACTTAATAAACAAAAACGACCAGTGTTTCAAATATGAAAATCAGGATTTAATGAGACAACAAAATTCACATTGTATATTCTTTCGCAAACAGGCAGTTAAATACAAATGAATAAAGCTCCTGATTTTTTGAATTTGCCTACATAAAACACTAGCTTTGCAAGAAACCACAACGATTAAAATTAACTTGAGAGAAACAACTATCAACCTTGGTAAAATCGTTGTTTTTTAGTTTTTTTTTTGGTAGATTCAAGTTATGTTGTGGCTCTTTTTTTTTTGTACTAATATTGTTGTGGTCTCGCATTCCTCCGTTTACCATTGCACCCCATGCCGCATTTGTTGTGATTCTTCTTATTTCTATAATTCTTGTGGTTGCTGTTGAAGGGAAAAATTCGGATCTTTTCATCTGAGATCTGGGATGCTGCATCCTTTATTAAAGTTTTAGGTTTTTGTTTAGTTGTGAAATTTAAAAAACTTGAATTAACTTAAATAGGTTTGTAAAATAAACAGAAAACGTTATTTTAACTAAGAAGTTTTACGAACTTTTGTTTTACTAGCTATTACTAAACGAACAAGTGAAATATGATTTCAATTTTTATTTAAATTAGATTATTTAGAAGAAACCTTACAAAGTAACTAACTTTATCAGCCAGCACCGCGTTCACCGTCATCTTGTCCCGGAACGTCACCCGACCGAAGTTGTAACCGTCCTCGGAACTCCTGCTCTGCCTGCTCTCAACAACTTCCACCTTCAACACTTCTCCGTACTCCTCAAAGTGGCTCCTCACCTGCTCCTCACTCACCTTCCTGCTCAGCTTCGTGATGTGGATTTTCTGCTCATCCGCGAAAGTAGGTTCGGAAGGTATGAGAGTTTCGGCAGCTGTGGAAGTTTCACCTTCGGCATGGTCGTTCGCACCTTTGTCGGCAGCACTTGCCTGTGAAACAAAGCATGTATTTTGCAAACGGTAGTAAAAAACGCAGGTTTTTAAAAACATGCATAGTATGTTATATTTAAACAAAAAAATATTGTACGATATGTGTAATACCAAATGGTTTGATTAAAACGCGCCCAACGTAAATTTGCACCTTATTGTTAACTCATTTTTTTACAAATTGCTTTAACTATTTCAAACTTACTTCATCAATAACGATGGCTCTAGTTTGGACAATGGATGCGTCCAAACTTTCCAATGTAGTAGTTGTAGTATTTGATCCAGGCATTTCGTTTGTGCAGCTTACTTGGTGTTCATAAATCATTTCCTCTGCCGTACTTTTCTCAACTTCATCAGAGCTTTTTTGGCTGGTCACTGCATCTTTCTTACCAGACCAAGTGACGCTGTCCACATACTTGAAAAAAGATGACTCGATGCACAAGTTGCCTTTTTCATCTCGTGGAGTCAGCACAAAACTCTGAAAAAATTCCCGATCCTCGTTGTTATTGGTGATTGTGCCGGTCACAAAAACATGTTTGCTTGTACCCACATCGCTTGCATCATTAATTCCGTACTCCATGTCTTCAACGTTGAAGTTGTCAACACGACTCAGTTCCTTTGAGTAAATATGATTCAGTTTCATTAAAAATAGGTTGCTCTTAAGTATTGTATTTAATTGGTACGAGTTTTTTTAATATATTAATATATAAGAGTTTTAGATCAAATTTAAGTAAAAAAAAACATTATTTACTTAAAACTCTAGGAAAAATATTTTTAGAATTGTTTGTAGACTATAAACTCAACTCAGAAAAAGTACATTATGTTAAGAACGTAATTAATAAATTAAGTTATTAATTAGCAAGTTTTAATTTAATTGAAACATCAAGTTAATAAGTTATATTCTATATCTTTCTCTCAACCAAAGAAAGCTTTTAAAACCCCTACTTTTTCTGAAATGTATTTAAAAAAAACCTATAAAAACAGTTTTAAGCCATTTTTGTTATATACTACATCTAAGTTATCAGTAAGTAAACAGCATTTATAAAAAGGAATAAAATAAATTGAAATTTATTTTATGTTTGTATTAGAATGACGGTAAGTGGATCGGCAAAAAAATTGCTTTTTACTAAATACTATGAAAAAAATATTTTTTATTTTCAAATTGAGCTAAACATAAAGCTGATGCTTGTTTTTAAATACTGTTGAACCTGTTATTTATCGACTAGGTTAACATTACATTTTATAACATTCATTTTTACACTTTTTTTTTTCCTTTAAAAGCTTGTGAAAACAGCAAGAAATTTAAAACTAACGTATCCAGTTATGCTTTTTTATTTCAGGTACATAGTAAAGCATATTAATTTTATTATACATTACAAATGTTTTTGTAAACAAAGTTTTCATGTTTGTAGTTTCTACAGTATATACTAGGTTTTTCTTAACTTTTTTTTTTCCATAAGCCACCTTTGAAAAATTAATAAACCTACTGCTCTCTTTTAAAAACTACGTTTAAAAGCGACTAAGACTTTTTTCTTCTTTATTGTAAACTCCAGAATATCTATTGTGTTCATTTTATTTTATTCATATTTTGGTATGGTGGTTAGGAATAACGGTATAAATGTCCTTAACAAAAGTATAAAGTATAAAAAATTTTTAGGTTTAGTTAACCCAAGAACTTTATTTTTAATTTATAAAAGTACCAAGAGATGGTATAAGTCATCAAAATATAAAGTAAAGTTTCAATCAAAGTAGGACTTTTGAAATAATTAATTTAACATATGTGTGTTTTTTTATTTAGTAAAATTATATCTATATGTTTTTTTTTACTTCAGATATTAAGTTTTACCATATTAAAGAGGTTCGTTATACATTTTAAAATACTAAACAGTTTAATAAAGATTCAGAAAAATATGTAATTATTTAATTTTTTTACAAGTATAATAAAAACGAGGATTAACTAACTAATTAAGTATCTATTAAAGATTATCTATTTATAAAAACAGCAGTCATTACTTTTTCGAGTCCGTCGATGTTTTGAGTAAATACTTTCAGCACCTGTTTTCTGTCGAACAAATTCTTTATGAACTTGTGAGCAACCGAAGGGTAGTGATCAGGATTCGGCATAATCTCCTTTGAAGTTTTCAGGAACGGCCTCGGATCTTTTTTGAACTGCTCAAGATCGAAGACCAGCCTGGGATCTTCCAAATTGTACTGTTTGAACTTTTCACTGTTGTAGAGACCGTTAGGGCTCCTAAAAAATGTTTAGTTTAATATGTGTAAATATTCTTATTAACTTTTAAACTTTTCACAAATAAAAATCCTCGACTTTTACCTGAAATCAGGAATTCCACAGTTAGTTGATATTCCAGCTCCAGTCAGAAAAACGATGCTTTTGTAAGTTCCAAGTTGTATTCCTTTTAATACTTCAGGTAATATAGAACACCTATTTAAGTCAAATACTAACTTTAATATGGTTAAAATCTTTTTTATTTAATAAACAAACAATAAGTTTGAACAAATTTTTGAATAAAAAATATACAGTACACTTATAATATTTTGAAAATATAGTTAACTATTTAAGCTAAATCAAACATATTTAAAAATTCTTACTTTGAACTTTCTCTAGTCTGTCTTTGTTTTCCCAAAGTTTCAATACATTTATCCACATCTTCTTTTGCAACGACATGTTTCATTGTTTTATACAGATTTTCTGACACACCATTTAAAAATATGTTTTCTTTTTTGATTTTCTTGACTTTTTGAGTTTTTTCGTTATTATGATGCTTCGCAGGTCTCTTTGTAGTTTTGTTCGGATGGATTTTTGTTTCCATGTTTATTCCATATGCTTTTCCTTCATGAGTTTCTTTAATTTTCGCTAGCTCACTGTATGTTTGAGGATGTTGTTTTATTTTCAACTTCATTCCGGATGCTTTTCCTTGGTCAGTTCCTTTAGTTTTTTCCAGCTTACTTTCAACGATCTCTATGACTCGTGTCGCATTATCGTGATCGAAAAGCTTCTTTATTATTGAGTTTTTGAGATGTTTGAAGTCGCTGAAGTTGTACTGGTTGCGAAAAAGAAAATGATTTTACTCTTAAAAAATAACGCTCTTGTTCTAAAAATTCTCATTTTTCATCGTTTAAGTAAAGTTTTAGGTATTTTTTTTGCATAGAATTTTGTGCCCGAAATGATAGAGACATTTGTTTTTGATTATTGGCAAGTTTAAAAAAAAAAAAAATAAAATTTCAAAAAAGAAACTTACTTGTTCATTTTTATTGAATTTTGTTGCTCAAAAATTTGCATAAATTTTCATATTTACAGTGCTGTCTAGTTTTCATATAAAAACTACTTTAGCTTGTTTATATCAGTTAGGTAAACTTGATGTTCTTATTATAAATATAATTGACTAAAATGCTTATGGAGTTGAATATTTAAATTAATGGAAGTTTACAAAAACAAACCTAAATAAAATATTATCAATAAACATTTGTGTTCAATTGTTGTGCTAAAATAATCAACTAAATTGAGTTTAGTTTGTTGAATAAATAAAGTTTAAGAGTTTTTCTATTTAAATAAGTTTCTTCGTTCGTCTACTCTTGTGTTATACATTTATTATTGTTAACAAGTTACATAGTTTTTAATTTATTGTTTGTTTTATTTTTATACGTTTAATTGTTTATACAAAACCTTTTAATTTAAACATAAATTTAAAACTGAAATTATAAATGTAGCACAGATATTGTTATCAACATAGTTCAAATATTAGTATCTTTTTTCTTTTAACTTTTAACTCATATGCTGTTGAAAAATATAAGTTTGAAAGATCCTCTAAAACAAGTAAAAAATGTAGTTTCAAGTTTTAAAGTTCTATTTTTCTTACTTTTCATCCTTTTTATAAACTGTTTGGTGTTTTTTGAAGCAGAATTAGGTGATTGACATGATGGTAAAATTTATTTAAAAGTAAAACAAGGTTTAAAAAACACAACTAAAACTTTTAAAACAGTTTAAAGTTTTCAAAAGAAGAGAAGATAAAATCAATTTTCCTGTTTGAATTTTGCATAATAACATAGTGTGAATATAAAGTTTGAGAAAATCTTGTTTTTCATCGTTTTAAAAAGTTTTTTGGGTTTTTCTAGCATTAAATTTTCTGACAGAAACGATGGAGATATTTATTTTTAGTTATTGGCAAGTTTATAATAAAAAATGAAAAAATTTGAAAAAAGTTATACTTGTTCATTTTTATTCGATTTTGTTGCATATCAATTTGCATAATTTATAATGACTACAGCTGGCTAGGTCTTTAGATAAAACTACTTTTTTATAGAGTTTATTATTGTAACTAGTTCTTTAACAGTTTATCAAAGATTTTTTTTTTAGCTTAACAGTTTTATTAGTGTTTTGATGCGTATTAATTCAGTTTGTAAAGTTAGGCTAAACATTGGTGTCTGTGTAAGTATTTATTCTCAACTTATTGCAAATAGTTGTTCTTATAAATACTAGAGTTAAGCACTATTTTATAAATAAGTACTACACTAATCAATAAGTTTTATAAACTAGTTTTCAATCACTTTCAATGTAAATATTAGCTGTTAGCTTAAGTGTTTAGTAAGATTTCATTAGGTTAATTGGTTAGTTTTATCATTATGATTTAAATGACAAACATGAAATAGTTTTTGTATAAAAAAGTTAAATCTTTACTTTAGTGAAACTTGACAAACAATACTGAAATAACTGTGATAAAGTAAAATACCTTTTGTTAAAAATTATATTTAGCAATAAGTTCACATATATTTACTTTTGAATGATACCAGTTCAACTGTCATGATAAGTTTTAGCTTAGTTTATATGTAAGTTCCATAATGAGTAAAATGTGCTGGTTTTTCCATCAGGAACAGTATGTAGTTTAAAAAAACACAATACTGTGAATACTTGTTTTACAATTTTAAGAGTTCAATAAAAGATTTTATTGGATCTAAATTAGTTCAACTGTTCTGCAGCTCACAAGTATTTATTCAAATAACTAGAGTTTAAAGTGAACAATAGTATTCACATTATCAAGTTGTTTGACTATACATAGAAATGGAGTCAAACCATATAGATAAGTTTGTCAGTATACACATAAAATAAAAGCTCTTTTTTGTCAAATTCTAAGTAGTACATTATCTATAAACTTGATGAAATGTTTTTATTGTATGCCATAACTTACATTAAACTTTTTAATTAAGAAATAGTACTAAACTTAAGTCATGTAAAAAAAATCTGTTGTACAAATAAAAACGACCAAATTAAAAGTACAGAGTTTGTAAGATTATGCTAAGCTTTAACGTGTGCATAAATTTTTATTCACATACTTATGACAACTTAGGGTATCTTTAATACTAGAGTGTAGTATTCTTTTGTAAATAAGTACACAAACCAACAAGTTTCTGTAGAAAGTACTTAAGAAAAGTCAGTCATAAGTTTACTGTAGTTGTATTAAAACCACACCTTTTTTTAATCATTTATATTTACTCATGTGAGTTGTGTTTTGTTTAAGCAGTTAATGAGTAGATACAAATATAAACCTTTAAACTAAAGAAAATATTTAAAAATATAGCAGAGATTTTTGTTATGAACATAGTTCGATTACTAGTATCTGCTAATTGTTTCTAAATCCTTTCACGCAAAAATATACAAGTTTTAAAAAGCAAAGAGTTTAATTCAAAGCTTTGAAGTTTTTAAGTTCTATTTTGCTTATTTTTCATCCTTTTTTTAAAGTGTTTGGTGTTTTTTGAAGCAGAATTTGGTGCTCGACATGATGGTGAAGTTTATTTTTGAAAAAAACAAGGTTTGAAAAAAATATAGCAAAAAGTTTAAAATTAGCTTAAAACTTTCAAAGCGAGAGAAGAGAGATCTCGTGAATGTCACCAAGCGAATTTTTTGCACCAAGCTTTTATTTATTACGTAATTATAAAAATTTCTGTTTGCAGAAACTTTTAATGAAATAGCATTCATTTGTAAAATGTTTTGTTACTGGTAGCAGCTCTTGTCATTTTTTACTTTATCTTTACTTTCATAAATTATTTTAGAGTTTACCATTTTATATGTTTTTTTAAGTAATAAAAGGTACTAAAAGCAGATACACAAAATCAATTACTTGGTTTGAAAAAAAATCAGCATTGTCTTTAACAGTTGAAACTTCAACTGTTTATGCTTGAAAAAAATGAACATAAAACAAAATGTCTGTATGTATTAAAAGTATCTTGAACCAACAGTCTTCTACTCTAACCATGTGATTCATTATCTTTTTTTCATGATTTCAGAGAAAAGTGTTTACCTTTATGTTGAAAAAGAGTCTAAAATCAACAGTCTGTTACATTATAAGTAATCATGTTTTTCTACTTCATCATAGTTGCATTGAAAAGTTTTATATTCAGCACAAACAAATTGGGCATCTCTGCTTCAATTTCTGTTTGCTGAAATTTCAGTTTTCAAAAATTTCTTTTAACAGAAATTTTTAATGAAATAACATTTATTTGTAAAATGTTTTGTTACTGGTAGCAGCTCTTGTCATTCTTTACTTTACTTTCATAAATTATTTTAGAGTGTACCTTTTTATATGTTTTTTTAAGTAATAAAAGGTACTAAAAGCAGATACACAAAATCAATTACTTGGTTTGAAAAAAAAAATCAGCATTGTCTTTAACAGTTGAAACTTCAACTGTTTATGCTTGAAAAAAATGAACATAAAACAAAATGTCTGTATGTATTAAAAGTATCTTGAACCAACAGTCTTCTACTCTAACCATGTGATTCATTATCTTTTTTTCATGATTTCAGAGAAAAGTGTTTACCTTTATGTTGAAAAAGTGTCTCAAATCAACAGTCTGCTACATTATAAGTAATCATGTTTTTCTACTTCATCATAGTTGCACTGAAAAGCTTTATAGTAAGCACAAACAAATTAGGCATATCTGTTTAAATTTCACAGCAATCATCTATATCAATCCTTCTGGCCACTAACCTTCTTGTGGCAGTTCAAATATCAGGTCTGTTCTTAGTTTACTGCTCTTATTGAGGTAAGTGATTTATATGTTATACAAAATAGTTAATAATAAGATAATAAGCTTGTTATAAGATTATTTTTCAGGGTTACCAACATTTAATTTTTTGTTGTGCTCAGGTGTTTTTAGATACTTGAAAGTTAATTGTTTCATAAAATATTGTCATTATTTTTGTAAATATAGAATATCAATACTACAAATTAGTGCTCAAAACCAATAAGTATAAGTAAAGTACATAACACATTAACACCTTTTGGTGCTTAGTTTCTAATTTTATTCAAGTAAAAATGAAATTTGGTTTAAATGAGTACAGTTTTTGAATTAAAGAGTGGCAGCCCTGGTACTTAATGTCATAAAAATAAGAATTAATTACAATGAAAATTTTAGATTAAAAAATATCTTATAGAGTTTCTAAAGTGTGCAAAAGTAACTAAAATATGTTACTATTAAACTTCATTAGCTTTTCTATATGTCAAAACTTGTTTGTTATAAATCTTTATAAAGAAATTACAATGTAAAACGTTCAATTATCATTTTAGAGGTAAAAATCAAGCTGTTATTTTGTAAAGTGTTACTACAAGTTTGAAAATTAAGTAGTTAATTTTAAATCTTTGCACACTTTTAAAGACACATTGTTAATAATTGTTTAAGTAAATGTTTTATTATTATGTTTATATCCCTTAAGCACTTAAAGCTATAGTGTAAAATGTTTGTGTGTAAGTGACTTATTTTTTTACATTTGAACATATAGGAACACAAACAACATTCAGGCAGCTTGATCAACTGCCTGATGTTTAGTGTTTTTGTATGTTTATATAATTAAGTTAGATATGAGTCTGGTTTGTTGCAGTCACTTGTAATGATTATAGTTAACAGTAATAATATGTTTCAAAGTTTATGTGTATTATAACTTTGAAAACCATTTAGTGGTTATTATAATTGATAGAGTTATGATAAGAAACTTGTAACTAGCTGACAAAAACCAGACTGTTATCTGACTATGTATTATCTTTATAAAAAGACTATATTGTACTGATATAACTTAATTTTTTAGAGTACTTCAAAATAGTCTTTTCATGGAATTTTAGTTGTGACATTATAAAATAGTAAATCACAAGCATTTATTTGTCTTCAACTTGATACTATGTGTAGCATTAAATAAAGTGTTTTTTTTAGTTTAATCTCAAAATATATTAAATTCCATACAAAATAAATACTTATGATATACTGTTAGATAACGTCACCACAAGAATTCTAAAGAAAGACTATTTAAACAGTTAATAAACAATATGCAAACCGTTTTTATCTAAACAAAAAACACTGTCAAAAACTTTTGAAAAGAAATTTCTGTTCAATATTTTTGTAATTATATTTTATAGCAACTCTATGTTGTTGGTTAATAGCTACTCAAGAAGAGTTTTTGACAGTGGTGGCTTAGATTTAAATATGTTAGTTGCAAGTATAGAAATTGAATAATGTAAGTTAGGCTAAAATGTGTATATTTTAATTGGGTCGGCTGCAGTTGTAAGGTTTTGTTATGTTTTCAATCATAACATTATGAGGTGAAGTGATGATACAGCATAATAATAAGAACAATTACCAAGTTACATAAAAGTAAAATGAAAAACAAGTATTATAACTTCAAACTTAAAATTAATAAATATTGTAATATATTAGCCAATCAGAAGCGACGTTAGAACTGCAGCCGGACCTTTGATTTGTTATTCACATGAGGTAGTATGGTTTAGTTTGTAACAATGCGTTAAGGTGATTTTGCGATCTAAGAAATACGCACACGCATAAGGTACGCTATAAATTATTAAGGCCCGCCACACAATTTTTTTCACAAATGGGGATTCCCCTAAAGTGAAAATGTGGCGGGAAATTTTTGAGATTGATAATAGAAATATTTTTTTAAGGCATTTCGCCGGCTCCGCCGGCGAAAAATTTTCCACTTTTCTCCCAACCATTTTTTCTTAAAAACCTAATTACGCTTGGACTTCAGTTAGTAAGCCTGACAGCCAAACCAGATAAAAGTGTGGTACTGAGCTTCAAGTGTAATTCGGTTTTGAGTTAAAGTGGTGGCGGACAGCTTTCGTTATTTGTCTACAATAAGTCCCTTCCGCTGCGAATTCCTCCTCCTCCGGAGGAGGAATTCTTGCTCACGGGACTTTTGCACAAATAACGAAAGCCGTCCTTCAGGCCACGTCCTTATGCTGGTCGGCACCTAATTAGTTTTTTGTTTGATGTACGAGTAGTTACGCACGTTCCTTTAGTGTGTTATTTTTCTTTCAAACTCAATATTTAATATTAATTTATTTAAATTACAAGTAAAGTTTTATGTTTTATAGTATGTATCTCGGCTGTAATATTACAAATGATACAGTTTTGTAGTAGACAGTCTGGTAATATTCTATAATAAACACGCCACTTACTGTAATTTAATAACATAATTTTATTGTCCCCTTTGGAGGGTATTGCATCTGCAATTTTTTGCACGTCTTTCAGTGCCGGTAACTCTATGAATTTTCACAAATAATACAGGTTTTTTTTGAGTTACTTGAGTAGATTACTTGCTGAGATTTAAGTGTCGTTAGGCTTGAAAGAGGTAAAAATTGTTTGGACAAAAATGTTATTAAAATTAGTTAATGTAATATATTTCATTCTTAATAATAAAAATCATACTAATTTGTAAGAAGTATCTAAGTAACATTGTAATAGAAGATTTATGTCAATTTAAGGAGAAACCAAGCTTAAGTTTTCCATTTACATAAGCAAGTTTTTACATCTTTATTTGTATAAAAAAGTTTGGGCATCTTTTAAATAAGACTCTAATAAATCAGACTGTTTTGTCCACCATTTTTCAAGTAATTTTGCAATACTTTTATTTTTCCCTACTTACTATTATTACGTCATCACCCTGTAGTGTCATACAGTATAGACTAAGTAATTTTTATTTACACTTTAAGTTATTATTTGTATATGAATTATATCTTTTGGATTATAAACTATTAAATTTGTTTCAAATTGCTCTATGTTCTAAAGTTATATATTAATGAATAAGACTAACTGTACATACTTAATAAGTATTGGGTAAGATGTATCTTAATTAAACTAACAGATACAAACATTTAATTATGGCAATTAGCTCTTAAATATTTTCATTCTGCATGTAAATGTATCTAATTTTTAAACTACAATTACTTAATCATTAGTTATCAAATTGTTGCGCAGGTTTATATGACTGTTTCTAGTTTTATATCACAAACAACGTATGTACTTAACTATGAATTTAAAACATTGAACCATTCTTTCAATTAACATCCTATTTAAAGCCGTTATGAGTTTAAATGTCTCTATTAATTTTAACCATTATATATAACTTTATTTAACACTGAGTCAGTTAAAACATATAAATAATCGTAGGTATATAACAGTTCAATTATGTAGTTAGACATAACAATTTGTACTACTTGTTAATATTAAACTGTATATAGTTAAATGAATAAAATAGATTTATTAGAAAGTAAAGATTTCAGACTATATTGGATTTAATGATAAAATTAAATAAAAAACTGTGCAAGTTAAACTAATCACATAAACTAAAACACATAATACTATAAGACTAGAAGTTAAATGTTTTACTCATGAAAAATAACGCTCTTGTTCAATCAATACTCATTTTTCATCGTTTTTATAAAGTTTTTGGTCTTTTTTTTGCATAAAATTTTGTGCCCGAAATGACAGAGACATTAGTTTTTGAGTATTGGCAAGTTTAAAAAAAAAGAAGAAAATTCAATTAAGAAAAATTTGAATGTTCATTTTCATTGAATTTTAATGCTTATAAATTTGCATAAATACTAATGTTTACAGTTCAGTCTAGTTTTCAGATAAAAACTACTTTAGCTTGGTTCTATCACTTAGGTAAACTTGCTGTTGTTATTATAAATGTAATTTACCTGAAATTTTTATGGTGTTGACTATTAAAACTAATAGAAGTTTACTAAAACAAACCTAAAAAAAATATTAATAAAATTTGTTCTAAAATAGTTAACTTTATTTAATCAAAGAAAAGATGTTTCTATATTTTAACAAAAATTTTTGTTAGTTTACTCTTGTGTTACACATTTATTGTTGTAAATAAGTTATTTAGTTTTTACATTAATGTTTGTTTGTTTTTTATACATTTAATTGTTTATAAAAACCTTTAAGTCTAAACAGAAGTTTAAAACTGAAATTAATATTTGTTATCAACATAGTTTAAAATTTTTTGATTATCAAAGCATCAAATAAGTTTTTATCTTTCTTTTAGATTTAAGCAACAAAAATCAAAACTGCATTTAATATGTACACTGGCTCTGCTTATGCAGCTTTTGAATGGTAAATTTTTCAAACATCAAAATTCACGTAAAAGTTTTGTGTAAGACAAACAGCTTTATCTTTGTACGTATATTTCAAATGAAAAGTGTAACAACCATTTATAGTAGAAAACAATAGCTAAATAAACTTGTTTAAAATTAAAGTTACCTATATATTTTTTGCACTTACGAGGTCTTTTACCGAAACGTAGTTTGCATCACAGAGTCTTGAAAGAATAAAATATAATATCTTTCCTCTAGTAATTGAGTAATTTCTTTATTTGTTTTTGTAAAAATCAAGTCATAAAGTACTTTATTTACTTTATATACCAGCATTGAAGATAAACTTTCAAGTAGCTAATGGTTCAGCGGTTGTCAATTGGCCACAAGACCCGCAGGTAGTGAGATCGACTCCAGCCATGAGCACTTTTTGTTGATAAAATTTTAGCAAATTGTTTCAGCTTAAATTGTTCGGTATCTTATATCATTCTTTAACATTTTTATGAACAAAAGTATCTTGTATAAATACTTGAATAAACTATAAACGATTTAATTTTAAAAATTGCGTTCTTACGGTTGTGCTTCCGTAAGAAAATGTTTTTATAAATATCAACGAATAGAATAAACTTAATTCAAAAAACATACGTCGAATAAAATAGTTTCGAATGTCATTATAAACAAACACAAAGAACTGAAATATGGTCAAAACATTGTTATAAACGAGTTATGCCTTGGTAGTAGTGGTCGCCGGCGCCGTCGATGGTGGACGGAAGGCACTGTCACGCTTCGGTGAGCACGGCAACCAAGCTGTACGTGGTGGGCGGCAGCTTTGAAGGAAGCTGTTTATTTTTAAATCATCTTGTTCAGGATTGTACAAAATTCGTCAATGTCACCTTCCATAACCATCTTTTTGTATGGAGCCTGTGTGTTGGTCTCAAAGAATTTTGTTGCATGGTTGTTGATTAGAAGTTTCGGGCAACCATTAGACACTTCTTCAACCAATAGATTTATTGGTGGAACCTGTTTGTTAGCCACATATTAAGAAAAAAGAAATTACATATTTCTGAAATTTCAACAATGTTAAAATAAAAGGTTTGTAACCAACGAGAAATATCGTTGTTCAACCATTACAATACATCAAAATTAAAAATAAAAACATTTCTTTGCATGTCATGCTTTACTCACCTGTAGAGAAGTTCCCATCACAATGAGAAGATCGCATTCGGACAAAACTTCTTTCACTTCTTGAGAAAACTGCCACTTTTCACAATCAAAAATTTATTTATCAAGAGGCTCTTGGAACAAAATGACGTTAGGCTTGATAACTCCGTCGCAACTTTTGTTACGGCATGTTGACACTCTAACTGCTTCAATGTCATCCTATAAATATACGCAAAATAATTCAACATTAATTGTTTTCTTATTTTTAATAAGTTTATCATTAAGAACCACTTTTACAAATAAAACTTGACGTTTTCAAAAGAATTTTATGATTATAAACAAATCTTTAATAACTAATTGAATTTCACAATAATACTTTTTTTACTACGGTGAACAAGTAAAGATTTACTATATATGTAAATTAATATCTCTCAGTAAAAAATTAAATCGTTTGTTACTTTGAAGAACTTATTACTTTAATGTCATCTAAAATGTATTTTTCTTCACATTTCATGCATGTAGCTGTGTCATAACCTCCGTGGCAGAACACCAGTCTATCCTTCGGTATATCAGCAACTGTAATTTATTCAATTAGCTAAATGATTGTTAATAATATAAACTTTGTATATGTTGTCTTTGTTTTTTTAAGCTAAGAATTAGTGTTTTTTTTTACTTTTAGATATTAAATTTTATCATATTAAAGAGGTTCGTTATACATTTTAAAATACTAAACAGTTTAATAAAGATTCAGAAAAATATGTAATTATTTAATTTTTTTAGAAGTATAATAAAAATAAGGAATAACTAACTAATAAAGTTAGATCTTTTGTTAACAAACGCTTCTTTTTTTTTTGATAGTTATAAAAATATAGTTTGTTTAATCAAAATTAGTACAACTGTTAAAAAAAATTAAAATATAACTTGTTAGCTTCGAAATAAAAGTATTTTAAACCGAGTTTCTCCTTTTTGCTTGAAATATATAGTATTTTGCTATTACATTCTATCAGGCACGTATATCTATGTGCAAAAAACTTCTTTTATTTCAGCTTGAAAAAACTGTACTTTCTTAGCTTTTAGTATTAATTTATACTTAGTCATGCACTCCTGAAAAATAAAATTGTTATATATGTACTCTGTAGCATTTTTAGTGTCGTAAATATTAAACGAATTCAATGCATCTAATCTGTATACATTTAGCGCGTTAAAGATTTGATTTGTCAAAAAGCTGCATTGCAAAATTGATTCTAATGTAAGCTGTAGCTTTTACTTCAAAATCAAAATCGTACAATTGTTTGTTACAAAAATTTGCTTAGTTTAATGTTTTTTCTATTGACTACGTTAAATGATTTTAAGTTAAATTGTGATTTTTTTATACTTATTTTCAAATAAAGTTTTATGGGTTAAGATAAACGGCAACAAATAAAGAGTCATAGGAGGTAAGGAGAAAAATAAATTGCTTTGTATACAGTTATCACCCATACTTCAACATTCCATTTTTGAAGTATTAACATAACTGCGAATTTTTATAGTAAGTTCAATTAAATTAGAGGTAGTATAAATTGCTATGCTTTCGCTAGGAGGTTATCACGCGTCATTTCAGATGTTTTAATTTTTGCAGATTCGTAACTTTTTTAAGCTAATTTGTCTCTACATTCTATTATTATTAGAGCACAGTTTATATTTTTTAGGAAAGTTAGAATTAAATAATAGTACAATTTATAATTCAATTGTATATTTTTGAAATTAAACTGTTAGTTTGTTTATATAAAACTTTTACTTAATTTTTCTTAAGCCAAATACTTTAAAATTATAATAATAATATTTAAACTACCAAAACTTAATAAACAAAAACGACCAGTGTTTCAAATATGAAAATCAGGATTTAATGAGACAACAAAATTCACATTGTATATTCTTTCGCAAACAGGCAGTTAAATACAAATGAATAAAGCTCCTGATTTTTTGAATTTGCCTACATAAAACACTAGCTTTGCAAGAAACCACAACGATTAAAATTAACTTGAGAGAAACAACTATCAACCTTGGTAAAATCGTTGTTTTTTAGTTTTTTTTTTGGTAGATTCAAGTTATGTTGTGGCTCTTTTTTTTTTGTACTAATATTGTTGTGGTCTCGCATTCCTCCGTTTACCATTGCACCCCATGCCGCATTTGTTGTGATTCTTCTTATTTCTATAATTCTTGTGGTTGCTGTTGAAGGGAAAAATTCGGATCTTTTCATCTGAGATCTGGGATGCTGCATCCTTTATTAAAGTTTTAGGTTTTTGTTTAGTTGTGAAATTTAAAAAACTTGAATTAACTTAAATAGGTTTGTAAAATAAACAGAAAACGTTATTTTAACTAAGAAGTTTTACGAACTTTTGTTTTACTAGCTATTACTAAACGAACAAGTGAAATATGATTTCAATTTTTATTTAAATTAGATTATTTAGAAGAAACCTTACAAAGTAACTAACTTTATCAGCCAGCACCGCGTTCACCGTCATCTTGTCCCGGAACGTCACCCGACCGAAGTTGTAACCGTCCTCGGAACTCCTGCTCTGCCTGCTCTCAACAACTTCCACCTTCAACACTTCTCCGTACTCCTCAAAGTGGCTCCTCACCTGCTCCTCACTCACCTTCCTGCTCAGCTTCGTGATGTGGATTTTCTGCTCATCCGCGAAAGTAGGTTCGGAAGGTATGAGAGTTTCGGCAGCTGTGGAAGTTTCACCTTCGGCATGGTCGTTCGCACCTTTGTCGGCAGCACTTGCCTGTGAAACAAAGCATGTATTTTGCAAACGGTAGTAAAAAACGCAGGTTTTTAAAAACATGCATAGTATGTTATATTTAAACAAAAAAATATTGTACGATATGTGTAATACCAAATGGTTTGATTAAAACGCGCCCAACGTAAATTTGCACCTTATTGTTAACTCATTTTTTTACAAATTGCTTTAACTATTTCAAACTTACTTCATCAATAACGATGGCTCTAGTTTGGACAATGGATGCGTCCAAACTTTCCAATGTAGTAGTTGTAGTATTTGATCCAGGCATTTCGTTTGTGCAGCTTACTTGGTGTTCATAAATCATTTCCTCTGCCGTACTTTTCTCAACTTCATCAGAGCTTTTTTGGCTGGTCACTGCATCTTTCTTACCAGACCAAGTGACGCTGTCCACATACTTGAAAAAAGATGACTCGATGCACAAGTTGCCTTTTTCATCTCGTGGAGTCAGCACAAAACTCTGAAAAAATTCCCGATCCTCGTTGTTATTGGTGATTGTGCCGGTCACAAAAACATGTTTGCTTGCACCCACATCGCTTGCATCATTAATTCCGTACTCCATGTCTTCAACGTTGAAGTTGTCAACACGACTCAGTTCCTTTGAGTAAATATGATTCAGTTTCATTAAAAATAGGTTGCTCTTAAGTATTGTATTTAATTGGTACGAGTTTTTTTAATATATTAATATATAAGAGTTTTAGATCAAATTTAAGTAAAAAAAAACATTATTTACTTAAAACTCTAGGAAAAATATTTTTAGAATTGTTTGTAGACTATAAACTCAACTCAGAAAAAGTACATTATGTTAAGAACGTAATTAATAAATTAAGTTATTAATTAGCAAGTTTTAATTTAATTGAAACATCAAGTTAATAAGTTATATTCTATATCTTTCTCTCAACCAAAGAAAGCTTTTAAAACCCCTACTTTTTCTGAAATGTATTTAAAAAAAACCTATAAAAACAGTTTTAAGCCATTTTTGTTATATACTACATCTAAGTTATCAGTAAGTAAACAGCATTTATAAAAAGGAATAAAATAAATTGAAATTTATTTTATGTTTGTATTAGAATGACGGTAAGTGGATCGGCAAAAAAATTGCTTTTTACTAAATACTATGAAAAAAATATTTTTTATTTTCAAATTGAGCTAAACATAAAGCTGATGCTTGTTTTTAAATACTGTTGAACCTGTTATTTATCGACTAGGTTAACATTACATTTTATAACATTCATTTTTACACTTTTTTTTTTCCTTTAAAAGCTTGTGAAAACAGCAAGAAATTTAAAACTAACGTATCCAGTTATGCTTTTTTATTTCAGGTACATAGTAAAGCATATTAATTTTATTATACATTACAAATGTTTTTGTAAACAAAGTTTTCATGTTTGTAGTTTCTACAGTATATACTAGGTTTTTCTTAACTTTTTTTTTTCCATAAGCCACCTTTGAAAAATTAATAAACCTACTGCTCTCTTTTAAAAACTACGTTTAAAAGCGACTAAGACTTTTTTCTTCTTTATTGTAAACTCCAGAATATCTATTGTGTTCATTTTATTTTATTCATATTTTGGTATGGTGGTTAGGAATAACGGTATAAATGTCCTTAACAAAAGTATAAAGTATAAAAAATTTTTAGGTTTAGTTAACCCAAGAACTTTATTTTTAATTTATAAAAGTACCAAGAGATGGTATAAGTCATCAAAATATAAAGTAAAGTTTCAATCAAAGTAGGACTTTTGAAATAATTAATTTAACATATGTGTGTTTTTTTATTTAGTAAAATTATATCTATATGTTTTTTTTTACTTCAGATATTAAGTTTTACCATATTAAAGAGGTTCGTTATACATTTTAAAATACTAAACAGTTTAATAAAGATTCAGAAAAATATGTAATTATTTAATTTTTTTACAAGTATAATAAAAACGAGGATTAACTAACTAATTAAGTATCTATTAAAGATTATCTATTTATAAAAACAGCAGTCATTACTTTTTCGAGTCCGTCGATGTTTTGAGTAAATACTTTCAGCACCTGTTTTCTGTCGAACAAATTCTTTATGAACTTGTGAGCAACCGAAGGGTAGTGATCAGGATTCGGCATAATCTCCTTTGAAGTTTTCAGGAACGGCCTCGGATCTTTTTTGAACTGCTCAAGATCGAAGACCAGCCTGGGATCTTCCAAATTGTACTGTTTGAACTTTTCACTGTTGTAGAGACCGTTAGGGCTCCTAAAAAATGTTTAGTTTAATATGTGTAAATATTCTTATTAACTTTTAAACTTTTCACAAATAAAAATCCTCGACTTTTACCTGAAATCAGGAATTCCACAGTTAGTTGATATTCCAGCTCCAGTCAGAAAAACGATGCTTTTGTAAGTTCCAAGTTGTATTCCTTTTAATACTTCAGGTAATATAGAACACCTATTTAAGTCAAATACTAACTTTAATATGGTTAAAATCTTTTTTATTTAATAAACAAACAATAAGTTTGAACAAATTTTTGAATAAAAAATATACAGTACACTTATAATATTTTGAAAATATAGTTAACTATTTAAGCTAAATCAAACATATTTAAAAATTCTTACTTTGAACTTTCTCTAGTCTGTCTTTGTTTTCCCAAAGTTTCAATACATTTATCCACATCTTCTTTTGCAACGACATGTTTCATTGTTTTATACAGATTTTCTGACACACCATTTAAAAATATGTTTTCTTTTTTGATTTTCTTGACTTTTTGAGTTTTTTCGTTATTATGATGCTTCGCAGGTCTCTTTGTAGTTTTGTTCGGATGGATTTTTGTTTCCATGTTTATTCCATATGCTTTTCCTTCATGAGTTTCTTTAATTTTCGCTAGCTCACTGTATGTTTGAGGATGTTGTTTTATTTTCAACTTCATTCCGGATGCTTTTCCTTGGTCAGTTCCTTTAGTTTTTTCCAGCTTACTTTCAACGATCTCTATGACTCGTGTCGCATTATCGTGATCGAAAAGCTTCTTTATTATTGAGTTTTTGAGATGTTTGAAGTCGCTGAAGTTGTACTGGTTGCGAAAAAGAAAATGATTTTACTCTTAAAAAATAACGCTCTTGTTCTAAAAATTCTCATTTTTCATCGTTTAAGTAAAGTTTTAGGTATTTTTTTTGCATAGAATTTTGTGCCCGAAATGATAGAGACATTTGTTTTTGATTATTGGCAAGTTTAAAAAAAAAAAAAATAAAATTTCAAAAAAGAAACTTACTTGTTCATTTTTATTGAATTTTGTTGCTCAAAAATTTGCATAAATTTTCATATTTACAGTGCTGTCTAGTTTTCATATAAAAACTACTTTAGCTTGTTTATATCAGTTAGGTAAACTTGATGTTCTTATTATAAATATAATTGACTAAAATGCTTATGGAGTTGAATATTTAAATTAATGGAAGTTTACAAAAACAAACCTAAATAAAATATTATCAATAAACATTTGTGTTCAATTGTTGTGCTAAAATAATCAACTAAATTGAGTTTAGTTTGTTGAATAAATAAAGTTTAAGAGTTTTTCTATTTAAATAAGTTTCTTCGTTCGTCTACTCTTGTGTTATACATTTATTATTGTTAACAAGTTACATAGTTTTTAATTTATTGTTTGTTTTATTTTTATACGTTTAATTGTTTATACAAAACCTTTTAATTTAAACATAAATTTAAAACTGAAATTATAAATGTAGCACAGATATTGTTATCAACATAGTTCAAATATTAGTATCTTTTTTCTTTTAACTTTTAACTCATATGCTGTTGAAAAATATAAGTTTGAAAGATCCTCTAAAACAAGTAAAAAATGTAGTTTCAAGTTTTAAAGTTCTATTTTTCTTACTTTTCATCCTTTTTATAAACTGTTTGGTGTTTTTTGAAGCAGAATTAGGTGATTGACATGATGGTAAAATTTATTTAAAAGTAAAACAAGGTTTAAAAAACACAACTAAAACTTTTAAAACAGTTTAAAGTTTTCAAAAGAAGAGAAGATAAAATCAATTTTCCTGTTTGAATTTTGCATAATAACATAGTGTGAATATAAAGTTTGAGAAAATCTTGTTTTTCATCGTTTTAAAAAGTTTTTTGGGTTTTTCTAGCATTAAATTTTCTGACAGAAACGATGGAGATATTTATTTTTAGTTATTGGCAAGTTTATAATAAAAAATGAAAAAATTTGAAAAAAGTTATACTTGTTCATTTTTATTCGATTTTGTTGCATATCAATTTGCATAATTTATAATGACTACAGCTGGCTAGGTCTTTAGATAAAACTACTTTTTTATAGAGTTTATTATTGTAACTAGTTCTTTAACAGTTTATCAAAGATTTTTTTTTTAGCTTAACAGTTTTATTAGTGTTTTGATGCGTATTAATTCAGTTTGTAAAGTTAGGCTAAACATTGGTGTCTGTGTAAGTATTTATTCTCAACTTATTGCAAATAGTTGTTCTTATAAATACTAGAGTTAAGCACTATTTTATAAATAAGTACTACACTAATCAATAAGTTTTATAAACTAGTTTTCAATCACTTTCAATGTAAATATTAGCTGTTAGCTTAAGTGTTTAGTAAGATTTCATTAGGTTAATTGGTTAGTTTTATCATTATGATTTAAATGACAAACATGAAATAGTTTTTGTATAAAAAAGTTAAATCTTTACTTTAGTGAAACTTGACAAACAATACTGAAATAACTGTGATAAAGTAAAATACCTTTTGTTAAAAATTATATTTAGCAATAAGTTCACATATATTTACTTTTGAATGATACCAGTTCAACTGTCATGATAAGTTTTAGCTTAGTTTATATGTAAGTTCCATAATGAGTAAAATGTGCTGGTTTTTCCATCAGGAACAGTATGTAGTTTAAAAAAACACAATACTGTGAATACTTGTTTTACAATTTTAAGAGTTCAATAAAAGATTTTATTGGATCTAAATTAGTTCAACTGTTCTGCAGCTCACAAGTATTTATTCAAATAACTAGAGTTTAAAGTGAACAATAGTATTCACATTATCAAGTTGTTTGACTATACATAGAAATGGAGTCAAACCATATAGATAAGTTTGTCAGTATACACATAAAATAAAAGCTCTTTTTTGTCAAATTCTAAGTAGTACATTATCTATAAACTTGATGAAATGTTTTTATTGTATGCCATAACTTACATTAAACTTTTTAATTAAGAAATAGTACTAAACTTAAGTCATGTAAAAAAAATCTGTTGTACAAATAAAAACGACCAAATTAAAAGTACAGAGTTTGTAAGATTATGCTAAGCTTTAACGTGTGCATAAATTTTTATTCACATACTTATGACAACTTAGGGTATCTTTAATACTAGAGTGTAGTATTCTTTTGTAAATAAGTACACAAACCAACAAGTTTCTGTAGAAAGTACTTAAGAAAAGTCAGTCATAAGTTTACTGTAGTTGTATTAAAACCACACCTTTTTTTAATCATTTATATTTACTCATGTGAGTTGTGTTTTGTTTAAGCAGTTAATGAGTAGATACAAATATAAACCTTTAAACTAAAGAAAATATTTAAAAATATAGCAGAGATTTTTGTTATGAACATAGTTCGATTACTAGTATCTGCTAATTGTTTCTAAATCCTTTCACGCAAAAATATACAAGTTTTAAAAAGCAAAGAGTTTAATTCAAAGCTTTGAAGTTTTTAAGTTCTATTTTGCTTATTTTTCATCCTTTTTTTAAAGTGTTTGGTGTTTTTTGAAGCAGAATTTGGTGCTCGACATGATGGTGAAGTTTATTTTTGAAAAAAACAAGGTTTGAAAAAAATATAGCAAAAAGTTTAAAATTAGCTTAAAACTTTCAAAGCGAGAGAAGAGAGATCTCGTGAATGTCACCAAGCGAATTTTTTGCACCAAGCTTTTATTTATTACGTAATTATAAAAATTTCTGTTTGCAGAAACTTTTAATGAAATAGCATTCATTTGTAAAATGTTTTGTTACTGGTAGCAGCTCTTGTCATTTTTTACTTTATCTTTACTTTCATAAATTATTTTAGAGTTTACCATTTTATATGTTTTTTTAAGTAATAAAAGGTACTAAAAGCAGATACACAAAATCAATTACTTGGTTTGAAAAAAAATCAGCATTGTCTTTAACAGTTGAAACTTCAACTGTTTATGCTTGAAAAAAATGAACATAAAACAAAATGTCTGTATGTATTAAAAGTATCTTGAACCAACAGTCTTCTACTCTAACCATGTGATTCATTATCTTTTTTTCATGATTTCAGAGAAAAGTGTTTACCTTTATGTTGAAAAAGAGTCTAAAATCAACAGTCTGTTACATTATAAGTAATCATGTTTTTCTACTTCATCATAGTTGCATTGAAAAGTTTTATATTCAGCACAAACAAATTGGGCATCTCTGCTTCAATTTCTGTTTGCTGAAATTTCAGTTTTCAAAAATTTCTTTTAACAGAAATTTTTAATGAAATAACATTTATTTGTAAAATGTTTTGTTACTGGTAGCAGCTCTTGTCATTCTTTACTTTACTTTCATAAATTATTTTAGAGTGTACCTTTTTATATGTTTTTTTAAGTAATAAAAGGTACTAAAAGCAGATACACAAAATCAATTACTTGGTTTGAAAAAAAAAATCAGCATTGTCTTTAACAGTTGAAACTTCAACTGTTTATGCTTGAAAAAAATGAACATAAAACAAAATGTCTGTATGTATTAAAAGTATCTTGAACCAACAGTCTTCTACTCTAACCATGTGATTCATTATCTTTTTTTCATGATTTCAGAGAAAAGTGTTTACCTTTATGTTGAAAAAGAGTCTAAAATCAACAGTCTGTTACATTATAAGTAATCATGTTTTTCTACTTCATCATAGTTGCATTGAAAAGTTTTATATTCAGCACAAACAAATTGGGCATCTCTGCTTCAATTTCTGTTTGCTGAAATTTCAGTTTTCAAAAATTTCTTTTAACAGAAATTTTTAATGAAATAACATTTATTTGTAAAATGTTTTGTTACTGGTAGCAGCTCTTGTCATTCTTTACTTTACTTTCATAAATTATTTTAGAGTGTACCTTTTTATATGTTTTTTTAAGTAATAAAAGGTACTAAAAGCAGATACACAAAATCAATTACTTGGTTTGAAAAAAAAAATCAGCATTGTCTTTAACAGTTGAAACTTCAACTGTTTATGCTTGAAAAAAATGAACATAAAACAAAATGTCTGTATGTATTAAAAGTATCTTGAACCAACAGTCTTCTACTCTAACCATGTGATTCATTATCTTTTTTTCATGATTTCAGAGAAAAGTGTTTACCTTTATGTTGAAAAAGTGTCTCAAATCAACAGTCTGCTACATTATAAGTAATCATGTTTTTCTACTTCATCATAGTTGCACTGAAAAGCTTTATAGTAAGCACAAACAAATTAGGCATATCTGTTTAAATTTCACAGCAATCATCTATATCAATCCTTCTGGCCACTAACCTTCTTGTGGCAGTTCAAATATCAGGTCTGTTCTTAGTTTACTGCTCTTATTGAGGTAAGTGATTTATATGTTATACAAAATAGTTAATAATAAGATAATAAGCTTGTTATAAGATTATTTTTCAGGGTTACCAACATTTAATTTTTTGTTGTGCTCAGGTGTTTTTAGATACTTGAAAGTTAATTGTTTCATAAAATATTGTCATTATTTTTGTAAATATAGAATATCAATACTACAAATTAGTGCTCAAAACCAATAAGTATAAGTAAAGTACATAACACATTAACACCTTTTGGTGCTTAGTTTCTAATTTTATTCAAGTAAAAATGAAATTTGGTTTAAATGAGTACAGTTTTTGAATTAAAGAGTGGCAGCCCTGGTACTTAATGTCATAAAAATAAGAATTAATTACAATGAAAATTTTAGATTAAAAAATATCTTATAGAGTTTCTAAAGTGTGCAAAAGTAACTAAAATATGTTACTATTAAACTTCATTAGCTTTTCTATATGTCAAAACTTGTTTGTTATAAATCTTTATAAAGAAATTACAATGTAAAACGTTCAATTATCATTTTAGAGGTAAAAATCAAGCTGTTATTTTGTAAAGTGTTACTACAAGTTTGAAAATTAAGTAGTTAATTTTAAATCTTTGCACACTTTTAAAGACACATTGTTAATAATTGTTTAAGTAAATGTTTTATTATTATGTTTATATCCCTTAAGCACTTAAAGCTATAGTGTAAAATGTTTGTGTGTAAGTGACTTATTTTTTTACATTTGAACATATAGGAACACAAACAACATTCAGGCAGCTTGATCAACTGCCTGATGTTTAGTGTTTTTGTATGTTTATATAATTAAGTTAGATATGAGTCTGGTTTGTTGCAGTCACTTGTAATGATTATAGTTAACAGTAATAATATGTTTCAAAGTTTATGTGTATTATAACTTTGAAAACCATTTAGTGGTTATTATAATTGATAGAGTTATGATAAGAAACTTGTAACTAGCTGACAAAAACCAGACTGTTATCTGACTATGTATTATCTTTATAAAAAGACTATATTGTACTGATATAACTTAATTTTTTAGAGTACTTCAAAATAGTCTTTTCATGGAATTTTAGTTGTGACATTATAAAATAGTAAATCACAAGCATTTATTTGTCTTCAACTTGATACTATGTGTAGCATTAAATAAAGTGTTTTTTTTAGTTTAATCTCAAAATATATTAAATTCCATACAAAATAAATACTTATGATATACTGTTAGATAACGTCACCACAAGAATTCTAAAGAAAGACTATTTAAACAGTTAATAAACAATATGCAAACCGTTTTTATCTAAACAAAAAACACTGTCAAAAACTTTTGAAAAGAAATTTCTGTTCAATATTTTTGTAATTATATTTTATAGCAACTCTATGTTGTTGGTTAATAGCTACTCAAGAAGAGTTTTTGACAGTGGTGGCTTAGATTTAAATATGTTAGTTGCAAGTATAGAAATTGAATAATGTAAGTTAGGCTAAAATGTGTATATTTTAATTGGGTCGGCTGCAGTTGTAAGGTTTTGTTATGTTTTCAATCATAACATTATGAGGTGAAGTGATGATACAGCATAATAATAAGAACAATTACCAAGTTACATAAAAGTAAAATGAAAAACAAGTATTATAACTTCAAACTTAAAATTAATAAATATTGTAATATATTAGCCAATCAGAAGCGACGTTAGAACTGCAGCCGGACCTTTGATTTGTTATTCACATGAGGTAGTATGGTTTAGTTTGTAACAATGCGTTAAGGTGATTTTGCGATCTAAGAAATACGCACACGCATAAGGTACGCTATAAATTATTAAGGCCCGCCACACAATTTTTTTCACAAATGGGGATTCCCCTAAAGTGAAAATGTGGCGGGAAATTTTTGAGATTGATAATAGAAATATTTTTTTAAGGCATTTCGCCGGCTCCGCCGGCGAAAAATTTTCCACTTTTCTCCCAACCATTTTTTCTTAAAAACCTAATTACGCTTGGACTTCAGTTAGTAAGCCTGACAGCCAAACCAGATAAAAGTGTGGTACTGAGCTTCAAGTGTAATTCGGTTTTGAGTTAAAGTGGTGGCGGACAGCTTTCGTTATTTGTGCATAAGTCCCTTCCGCTGCGAATTCCTCCTCCTCCGGAGGAGGAATTCTTGCTCACGGGACTTTTGCACAAATAACGAAAGCCGTCCTTCAGGCCACGTCCTTATGCTGGTCGGCACCTAATTAGTTTTTTGTTTGATGTACGAGTAGTTACGCACGTTCCTTTAGTGTGTTATTTTTCTTTCAAACTCAATATTTAATATTAATTTATTTAAATTACAAGTAAAGTTTTATGTTTTATAGTATGTATCTCGGCTGTAATATTACAAATGATACAGTTTTGTAGTAGACAGTCTGGTAATATTCTATAATAAACACGCCACTTACTGTAATTTAATAACATAATTTTATTGTCCCCTTTGGAGGGTATTGCATCTGCAATTTTTTGCACGTCTTTCAGTGCCGGTAACTCTATGAATTTTCACAAATAATACAGGTTTTTTTTGAGTTACTTGAGTAGATTACTTGCTGAGATTTAAGTGTCGTTAGGCTTGAAAGAGGTAAAAATTGTTTGGACAAAAATGTTATTAAAATTAGTTAATGTAATATATTTCATTCTTAATAATAAAAATCATACTAATTTGTAAGAAGTATCTAAGTAACATTGTAATAGAAGATTTATGTCAATTTAAGGAGAAACCAAGCTTAAGTTTTCCATTTACATAAGCAAGTTTTTACATCTTTATTTGTATAAAAAAGTTTGGGCATCTTTTAAATAAGACTCTAATAAATCAGACTGTTTTGTCCACCATTTTTCAAGTAATTTTGCAATACTTTTATTTTTCCCTACTTACTATTATTACGTCATCACCCTGTAGTGTCATACAGTATAGACTAAGTAATTTTTATTTACACTTTAAGTTATTATTTGTATATGAATTATATCTTTTGGATTATAAACTATTAAATTTGTTTCAAATTGCTCTATGTTCTAAAGTTATATATTAATGAATAAGACTAACTGTACATACTTAATAAGTATTGGGTAAGATGTATCTTAATTAAACTAACAGATACAAACATTTAATTATGGCAATTAGCTCTTAAATATTTTCATTCTGCATGTAAATGTATCTAATTTTTAAACTACAATTACTTAATCATTAGTTATCAAATTGTTGCGCAGGTTTATATGACTGTTTCTAGTTTTATATCACAAACAACGTATGTACTTAACTATGAATTTAAAACATTGAACCATTCTTTCAATTAACATCCTATTTAAAGCCGTTATGAGTTTAAATGTCTCTATTAATTTTAACCATTATATATAACTTTATTTAACACTGAGTCAGTTAAAACATATAAATAATCGTAGGTATATAACAGTTCAATTATGTAGTTAGACATAACAATTTGTACTACTTGTTAATATTAAACTGTATATAGTTAAATGAATAAAATAGATTTATTAGAAAGTAAAGATTTCAGACTATATTGGATTTAATGATAAAATTAAATAAAAAACTGTGCAAGTTAAACTAATCACATAAACTAAAACACATAATACTATAAGACTAGAAGTTAAATGTTTTACTCATGAAAAATAACGCTCTTGTTCAATCAATACTCATTTTTCATCGTTTTTATAAAGTTTTTGGTCTTTTTTTTGCATAAAATTTTGTGCCCGAAATGACAGAGACATTAGTTTTTGAGTATTGGCAAGTTTAAAAAAAAAGAAGAAAATTCAATTAAGAAAAATTTGAATGTTCATTTTCATTGAATTTTAATGCTTATAAATTTGCATAAATACTAATGTTTACAGTTCAGTCTAGTTTTCAGATAAAAACTACTTTAGCTTGGTTCTATCACTTAGGTAAACTTGCTGTTGTTATTATAAATGTAATTTACCTGAAATTTTTATGGTGTTGACTATTAAAACTAATAGAAGTTTACTAAAACAAACCTAAAAAAAATATTAATAAAATTTGTTCTAAAATAGTTAACTTTATTTAATCAAAGAAAAGATGTTTCTATATTTTAACAAAAATTTTTGTTAGTTTACTCTTGTGTTACACATTTATTGTTGTAAATAAGTTATTTAGTTTTTACATTAATGTTTGTTTGTTTTTTATACATTTAATTGTTTATAAAAACCTTTAAGTCTAAACAGAAGTTTAAAACTGAAATTAATATTTGTTATCAACATAGTTTAAAATTTTTTGATTATCAAAGCATCAAATAAGTTTTTATCTTTCTTTTAGATTTAAGCAACAAAAATCAAAACTGCATTTAATATGTACACTGGCTCTGCTTATGCAGCTTTTGAATGGTAAATTTTTCAAACATCAAAATTCACGTAAAAGTTTTGTGTAAGACAAACAGCTTTATCTTTGTACGTATATTTCAAATGAAAAGTGTAACAACCATTTATAGTAGAAAACAATAGCTAAATAAACTTGTTTAAAATTAAAGTTACCTATATATTTTTTGCACTTACGAGGTCTTTTACCGAAACGTAGTTTGCATCACAGAGTCTTGAAAGAATAAAATATAATATCTTTCCTCTAGTAATTGAGTAATTTCTTTATTTGTTTTTGTAAAAATCAAGTCATAAAGTACTTTATTTACTTTATATACCAGCATTGAAGATAAACTTTCAAGTAGCTAATGGTTCAGCGGTTGTCAATTGGCCACAAGACCCGCAGGTAGTGAGATCGACTCCAGCCATGAGCACTTTTTGTTGATAAAATTTTAGCAAATTGTTTCAGCTTAAATTGTTCGGTATCTTATATCATTCTTTAACATTTTTATGAACAAAAGTATCTTGTATAAATACTTGAATAAACTATAAACGATTTAATTTTAAAAATTGCGTTCTTACGGTTGTGCTTCCGTAAGAAAATGTTTTTATAAATATCAACGAATAGAATAAACTTAATTCAAAAAACATACGTCGAATAAAATAGTTTCGAATGTCATTATAAACAAACACAAAGAACTGAAATATGGTCAAAACATTGTTATAAACGAGTTATGCCTTGGTAGTAGTGGTCGCCGGCGCCGTCGATGGTGGACGGAAGGCACTGTCACGCTTCGGTGAGCACGGCAACCAAGCTGTACGTGGTGGGCGGCAGCTTTGAAGGAAGCTGTTTATTTTTAAATCATCTTGTTCAGGATTGTACAAAATTCGTCAATGTCACCTTCCATAACCATCTTTTTGTATGGAGCCTGTGTGTTGGTCTCAAAGAATTTTGTTGCATGGTTGTTGATTAGAAGTTTCGGGCAACCATTAGACACTTCTTCAACCAATAGATTTATTGGTGGAACCTGTTTGTTAGCCACATATTAAGAAAAAAGAAATTACATATTTCTGAAATTTCAACAATGTTAAAATAAAAGGTTTGTAACCAACGAGAAATATCGTTGTTCAACCATTACAATACATCAAAATTAAAAATAAAAACATTTCTTTGCATGTCATGCTTTACTCACCTGTAGAGAAGTTCCCATCACAATGAGAAGATCGCATTCGGACAAAACTTCTTTCACTTCTTGAGAAAACTGCCACTTTTCACAATCAAAAATTTATTTATCAAGAGGCTCTTGGAACAAAATGACGTTAGGCTTGATAACTCCGTCGCAACTTTTGTTACGGCATGTTGACACTCTAACTGCTTCAATGTCATCCTATAAATATACGCAAAATAATTCAACATTAATTGTTTTCTTATTTTTAATAAGTTTATCATTAAGAACCACTTTTACAAATAAAACTTGACGTTTTCAAAAGAATTTTATGATTATAAACAAATCTTTAATAACTAATTGAATTTCACAATAATACTTTTTTTACTACGGTGAACAAGTAAAGATTTACTATATATGTAAATTAATATCTCTCAGTAAAAAATTAAATCGTTTGTTACTTTGAAGAACTTATTACTTTAATGTCATCTAAAATGTATTTTTCTTCACATTTCATGCATGTAGCTGTGTCATAACCTCCGTGGCAGAACACCAGTCTATCCTTCGGTATATCAGCAACTGTAATTTATTCAATTAGCTAAATGATTGTTAATAATATAAACTTTGTATATGTTGTCTTTGTTTTTTTAAGCTAAGAATTAGTGTTTTTTTTTACTTTTAGATATTAAATTTTATCATATTAAAGAGGTTCGTTATACATTTTAAAATACTAAACAGTTTAATAAAGATTCAGAAAAATATGTAATTATTTAATTTTTTTAGAAGTATAATAAAAATAAGGAATAACTAACTAATAAAGTTAGATCTTTTGTTAACAAACGCTTCTTTTTTTTTTGATAGTTATAAAAATATAGTTTGTTTAATCAAAATTAGTACAACTGTTAAAAAAAATTAAAATATAACTTGTTAGCTTCGAAATAAAAGTATTTTAAACCGAGTTTCTCCTTTTTGCTTGAAATATATAGTATTTTGCTATTACATTCTATCAGGCACGTATATCTATGTGCAAAAAACTTCTTTTATTTCAGCTTGAAAAAACTGTACTTTCTTAGCTTTTAGTATTAATTTATACTTAGTCATGCACTCCTGAAAAATAAAATTGTTATATATGTACTCTGTAGCATTTTTAGTGTCGTAAATATTAAACGAATTCAATGCATCTAATCTGTATACATTTAGCGCGTTAAAGATTTGATTTGTCAAAAAGCTGCATTGCAAAATTGATTCTAATGTAAGCTGTAGCTTTTACTTCAAAATCAAAATCGTACAATTGTTTGTTACAAAAATTTGCTTAGTTTAATGTTTTTTCTATTGACTACGTTAAATGATTTTAAGTTAAATTGTGATTTTTTTATACTTATTTTCAAATAAAGTTTTATGGGTTAAGATAAACGGCAACAAATAAAGAGTCATAGGAGGTAAGGAGAAAAATAAATTGCTTTGTATACAGTTATCACCCATACTTCAACATTCCATTTTTGAAGTATTAACATAACTGCGAATTTTTATAGTAAGTTCAATTAAATTAGAGGTAGTATAAATTGCTATGCTTTCGCTAGGAGGTTATCACGCGTCATTTCAGATGTTTTAATTTTTGCAGATTCGTAACTTTTTTAAGCTAATTTGTCTCTACATTCTATTATTATTAGAGCACAGTTTATATTTTTTAGGAAAGTTAGAATTAAATAATAGTACAATTTATAATTCAATTGTATATTTTTGAAATTAAACTGTTAGTTTGTTTATATAAAACTTTTACTTAATTTTTCTTAAGCCAAATACTTTAAAATTATAATAATAATATTTAAACTACCAAAACTTAATAAACAAAAACGACCAGTGTTTCAAATATGAAAATCAGGATTTAATGAGACAACAAAATTCACATTGTATATTCTTTCGCAAACAGGCAGTTAAATACAAATGAATAAAGCTCCTGATTTTTTGAATTTGCCTACATAAAACACTAGCTTTGCAAGAAACCACAACGATTAAAATTAACTTGAGAGAAACAACTATCAACCTTGGTAAAATCGTTGTTTTTTAGTTTTTTTTTTGGTAGATTCAAGTTATGTTGTGGCTCTTTTTTTTTTGTACTAATATTGTTGTGGTCTCGCATTCCTCCGTTTACCATTGCACCCCATGCCGCATTTGTTGTGATTCTTCTTATTTCTATAATTCTTGTGGTTGCTGTTGAAGGGAAAAATTCGGATCTTTTCATCTGAGATCTGGGATGCTGCATCCTTTATTAAAGTTTTAGGTTTTTGTTTAGTTGTGAAATTTAAAAAACTTGAATTAACTTAAATAGGTTTGTAAAATAAACAGAAAACGTTATTTTAACTAAGAAGTTTTACGAACTTTTGTTTTACTAGCTATTACTAAACGAACAAGTGAAATATGATTTCAATTTTTATTTAAATTAGATTATTTAGAAGAAACCTTACAAAGTAACTAACTTTATCAGCCAGCACCGCGTTCACCGTCATCTTGTCCCGGAACGTCACCCGACCGAAGTTGTAACCGTCCTCGGAACTCCTGCTCTGCCTGCTCTCAACAACTTCCACCTTCAACACTTCTCCGTACTCCTCAAAGTGGCTCCTCACCTGCTCCTCACTCACCTTCCTGCTCAGCTTCGTGATGTGGATTTTCTGCTCATCCGCGAAAGTAGGTTCGGAAGGTATGAGAGTTTCGGCAGCTGTGGAAGTTTCACCTTCGGCATGGTCGTTCGCACCTTTGTCGGCAGCACTTGCCTGTGAAACAAAGCATGTATTTTGCAAACGGTAGTAAAAAACGCAGGTTTTTAAAAACATGCATAGTATGTTATATTTAAACAAAAAAATATTGTACGATATGTGTAATACCAAATGGTTTGATTAAAACGCGCCCAACGTAAATTTGCACCTTATTGTTAACTCATTTTTTTACAAATTGCTTTAACTATTTCAAACTTACTTCATCAATAACGATGGCTCTAGTTTGGACAATGGATGCGTCCAAACTTTCCAATGTAGTAGTTGTAGTATTTGATCCAGGCATTTCGTTTGTGCAGCTTACTTGGTGTTCATAAATCATTTCCTCTGCCGTACTTTTCTCAACTTCATCAGAGCTTTTTTGGCTGGTCACTGCATCTTTCTTACCAGACCAAGTGACGCTGTCCACATACTTGAAAAAAGATGACTCGATGCACAAGTTGCCTTTTTCATCTCGTGGAGTCAGCACAAAACTCTGAAAAAATTCCCGATCCTCGTTGTTATTGGTGATTGTGCCGGTCACAAAAACATGTTTGCTTGCACCCACATCGCTTGCATCATTAATTCCGTACTCCATGTCTTCAACGTTGAAGTTGTCAACACGACTCAGTTCCTTTGAGTAAATATGATTCAGTTTCATTAAAAATAGGTTGCTCTTAAGTATTGTATTTAATTGGTACGAGTTTTTTTAATATATTAATATATAAGAGTTTTAGATCAAATTTAAGTAAAAAAAAACATTATTTACTTAAAACTCTAGGAAAAATATTTTTAGAATTGTTTGTAGACTATAAACTCAACTCAGAAAAAGTACATTATGTTAAGAACGTAATTAATAAATTAAGTTATTAATTAGCAAGTTTTAATTTAATTGAAACATCAAGTTAATAAGTTATATTCTATATCTTTCTCTCAACCAAAGAAAGCTTTTAAAACCCCTACTTTTTCTGAAATGTATTTAAAAAAAACCTATAAAAACAGTTTTAAGCCATTTTTGTTATATACTACATCTAAGTTATCAGTAAGTAAACAGCATTTATAAAAAGGAATAAAATAAATTGAAATTTATTTTATGTTTGTATTAGAATGACGGTAAGTGGATCGGCAAAAAAATTGCTTTTTACTAAATACTATGAAAAAAATATTTTTTATTTTCAAATTGAGCTAAACATAAAGCTGATGCTTGTTTTTAAATACTGTTGAACCTGTTATTTATCGACTAGGTTAACATTACATTTTATAACATTCATTTTTACACTTTTTTTTTTCCTTTAAAAGCTTGTGAAAACAGCAAGAAATTTAAAACTAACGTATCCAGTTATGCTTTTTTATTTCAGGTACATAGTAAAGCATATTAATTTTATTATACATTACAAATGTTTTTGTAAACAAAGTTTTCATGTTTGTAGTTTCTACAGTATATACTAGGTTTTTCTTAACTTTTTTTTTTCCATAAGCCACCTTTGAAAAATTAATAAACCTACTGCTCTCTTTTAAAAACTACGTTTAAAAGCGACTAAGACTTTTTTCTTCTTTATTGTAAACTCCAGAATATCTATTGTGTTCATTTTATTTTATTCATATTTTGGTATGGTGGTTAGGAATAACGGTATAAATGTCCTTAACAAAAGTATAAAGTATAAAAAATTTTTAGGTTTAGTTAACCCAAGAACTTTATTTTTAATTTATAAAAGTACCAAGAGATGGTATAAGTCATCAAAATATAAAGTAAAGTTTCAATCAAAGTAGGACTTTTGAAATAATTAATTTAACATATGTGTGTTTTTTTATTTAGTAAAATTATATCTATATGTTTTTTTTTACTTCAGATATTAAGTTTTACCATATTAAAGAGGTTCGTTATACATTTTAAAATACTAAACAGTTTAATAAAGATTCAGAAAAATATGTAATTATTTAATTTTTTTACAAGTATAATAAAAACGAGGATTAACTAACTAATTAAGTATCTATTAAAGATTATCTATTTATAAAAACAGCAGTCATTACTTTTTCGAGTCCGTCGATGTTTTGAGTAAATACTTTCAGCACCTGTTTTCTGTCGAACAAATTCTTTATGAACTTGTGAGCAACCGAAGGGTAGTGATCAGGATTCGGCATAATCTCCTTTGAAGTTTTCAGGAACGGCCTCGGATCTTTTTTGAACTGCTCAAGATCGAAGACCAGCCTGGGATCTTCCAAATTGTACTGTTTGAACTTTTCACTGTTGTAGAGACCGTTAGGGCTCCTAAAAAATGTTTAGTTTAATATGTGTAAATATTCTTATTAACTTTTAAACTTTTCACAAATAAAAATCCTCGACTTTTACCTGAAATCAGGAATTCCACAGTTAGTTGATATTCCAGCTCCAGTCAGAAAAACGATGCTTTTGTAAGTTCCAAGTTGTATTCCTTTTAATACTTCAGGTAATATAGAACACCTATTTAAGTCAAATACTAACTTTAATATGGTTAAAATCTTTTTTATTTAATAAACAAACAATAAGTTTGAACAAATTTTTGAATAAAAAATATACAGTACACTTATAATATTTTGAAAATATAGTTAACTATTTAAGCTAAATCAAACATATTTAAAAATTCTTACTTTGAACTTTCTCTAGTCTGTCTTTGTTTTCCCAAAGTTTCAATACATTTATCCACATCTTCTTTTGCAACGACATGTTTCATTGTTTTATACAGATTTTCTGACACACCATTTAAAAATATGTTTTCTTTTTTGATTTTCTTGACTTTTTGAGTTTTTTCGTTATTATGATGCTTCGCAGGTCTCTTTGTAGTTTTGTTCGGATGGATTTTTGTTTCCATGTTTATTCCATATGCTTTTCCTTCATGAGTTTCTTTAATTTTCGCTAGCTCACTGTATGTTTGAGGATGTTGTTTTATTTTCAACTTCATTCCGGATGCTTTTCCTTGGTCAGTTCCTTTAGTTTTTTCCAGCTTACTTTCAACGATCTCTATGACTCGTGTCGCATTATCGTGATCGAAAAGCTTCTTTATTATTGAGTTTTTGAGATGTTTGAAGTCGCTGAAGTTGTACTGGTTGCGAAAAAGAAAATGATTTTACTCTTAAAAAATAACGCTCTTGTTCTAAAAATTCTCATTTTTCATCGTTTAAGTAAAGTTTTAGGTATTTTTTTTGCATAGAATTTTGTGCCCGAAATGATAGAGACATTTGTTTTTGATTATTGGCAAGTTTAAAAAAAAAAAAAATAAAATTTCAAAAAAGAAACTTACTTGTTCATTTTTATTGAATTTTGTTGCTCAAAAATTTGCATAAATTTTCATATTTACAGTGCTGTCTAGTTTTCATATAAAAACTACTTTAGCTTGTTTATATCAGTTAGGTAAACTTGATGTTCTTATTATAAATATAATTGACTAAAATGCTTATGGAGTTGAATATTTAAATTAATGGAAGTTTACAAAAACAAACCTAAATAAAATATTATCAATAAACATTTGTGTTCAATTGTTGTGCTAAAATAATCAACTAAATTGAGTTTAGTTTGTTGAATAAATAAAGTTTAAGAGTTTTTCTATTTAAATAAGTTTCTTCGTTCGTCTACTCTTGTGTTATACATTTATTATTGTTAACAAGTTACATAGTTTTTAATTTATTGTTTGTTTTATTTTTATACGTTTAATTGTTTATACAAAACCTTTTAATTTAAACATAAATTTAAAACTGAAATTATAAATGTAGCACAGATATTGTTATCAACATAGTTCAAATATTAGTATCTTTTTTCTTTTAACTTTTAACTCATATGCTGTTGAAAAATATAAGTTTGAAAGATCCTCTAAAACAAGTAAAAAATGTAGTTTCAAGTTTTAAAGTTCTATTTTTCTTACTTTTCATCCTTTTTATAAACTGTTTGGTGTTTTTTGAAGCAGAATTAGGTGATTGACATGATGGTAAAATTTATTTAAAAGTAAAACAAGGTTTAAAAAACACAACTAAAACTTTTAAAACAGTTTAAAGTTTTCAAAAGAAGAGAAGATAAAATCAATTTTCCTGTTTGAATTTTGCATAATAACATAGTGTGAATATAAAGTTTGAGAAAATCTTGTTTTTCATCGTTTTAAAAAGTTTTTTGGGTTTTTCTAGCATTAAATTTTCTGACAGAAACGATGGAGATATTTATTTTTAGTTATTGGCAAGTTTATAATAAAAAATGAAAAAATTTGAAAAAAGTTATACTTGTTCATTTTTATTCGATTTTGTTGCATATCAATTTGCATAATTTATAATGACTACAGCTGGCTAGGTCTTTAGATAAAACTACTTTTTTATAGAGTTTATTATTGTAACTAGTTCTTTAACAGTTTATCAAAGATTTTTTTTTTAGCTTAACAGTTTTATTAGTGTTTTGATGCGTATTAATTCAGTTTGTAAAGTTAGGCTAAACATTGGTGTCTGTGTAAGTATTTATTCTCAACTTATTGCAAATAGTTGTTCTTATAAATACTAGAGTTAAGCACTATTTTATAAATAAGTACTACACTAATCAATAAGTTTTATAAACTAGTTTTCAATCACTTTCAATGTAAATATTAGCTGTTAGCTTAAGTGTTTAGTAAGATTTCATTAGGTTAATTGGTTAGTTTTATCATTATGATTTAAATGACAAACATGAAATAGTTTTTGTATAAAAAAGTTAAATCTTTACTTTAGTGAAACTTGACAAACAATACTGAAATAACTGTGATAAAGTAAAATACCTTTTGTTAAAAATTATATTTAGCAATAAGTTCACATATATTTACTTTTGAATGATACCAGTTCAACTGTCATGATAAGTTTTAGCTTAGTTTATATGTAAGTTCCATAATGAGTAAAATGTGCTGGTTTTTCCATCAGGAACAGTATGTAGTTTAAAAAAACACAATACTGTGAATACTTGTTTTACAATTTTAAGAGTTCAATAAAAGATTTTATTGGATCTAAATTAGTTCAACTGTTCTGCAGCTCACAAGTATTTATTCAAATAACTAGAGTTTAAAGTGAACAATAGTATTCACATTATCAAGTTGTTTGACTATACATAGAAATGGAGTCAAACCATATAGATAAGTTTGTCAGTATACACATAAAATAAAAGCTCTTTTTTGTCAAATTCTAAGTAGTACATTATCTATAAACTTGATGAAATGTTTTTATTGTATGCCATAACTTACATTAAACTTTTTAATTAAGAAATAGTACTAAACTTAAGTCATGTAAAAAAAATCTGTTGTACAAATAAAAACGACCAAATTAAAAGTACAGAGTTTGTAAGATTATGCTAAGCTTTAACGTGTGCATAAATTTTTATTCACATACTTATGACAACTTAGGGTATCTTTAATACTAGAGTGTAGTATTCTTTTGTAAATAAGTACACAAACCAACAAGTTTCTGTAGAAAGTACTTAAGAAAAGTCAGTCATAAGTTTACTGTAGTTGTATTAAAACCACACCTTTTTTTAATCATTTATATTTACTCATGTGAGTTGTGTTTTGTTTAAGCAGTTAATGAGTAGATACAAATATAAACCTTTAAACTAAAGAAAATATTTAAAAATATAGCAGAGATTTTTGTTATGAACATAGTTCGATTACTAGTATCTGCTAATTGTTTCTAAATCCTTTCACGCAAAAATATACAAGTTTTAAAAAGCAAAGAGTTTAATTCAAAGCTTTGAAGTTTTTAAGTTCTATTTTGCTTATTTTTCATCCTTTTTTTAAAGTGTTTGGTGTTTTTTGAAGCAGAATTTGGTGCTCGACATGATGGTGAAGTTTATTTTTGAAAAAAACAAGGTTTGAAAAAAATATAGCAAAAAGTTTAAAATTAGCTTAAAACTTTCAAAGCGAGAGAAGAGAGATCTCGTGAATGTCACCAAGCGAATTTTTTGCACCAAGCTTTTATTTATTACGTAATTATAAAAATTTCTGTTTGCAGAAACTTTTAATGAAATAGCATTCATTTGTAAAATGTTTTGTTACTGGTAGCAGCTCTTGTCATTTTTTACTTTATCTTTACTTTCATAAATTATTTTAGAGTTTACCATTTTATATGTTTTTTTAAGTAATAAAAGGTACTAAAAGCAGATACACAAAATCAATTACTTGGTTTGAAAAAAAATCAGCATTGTCTTTAACAGTTGAAACTTCAACTGTTTATGCTTGAAAAAAATGAACATAAAACAAAATGTCTGTATGTATTAAAAGTATCTTGAACCAACAGTCTTCTACTCTAACCATGTGATTCATTATCTTTTTTTCATGATTTCAGAGAAAAGTGTTTACCTTTATGTTGAAAAAGAGTCTAAAATCAACAGTCTGTTACATTATAAGTAATCATGTTTTTCTACTTCATCATAGTTGCATTGAAAAGTTTTATATTCAGCACAAACAAATTGGGCATCTCTGCTTCAATTTCTGTTTGCTGAAATTTCAGTTTTCAAAAATTTCTTTTAACAGAAATTTTTAATGAAATAACATTTATTTGTAAAATGTTTTGTTACTGGTAGCAGCTCTTGTCATTCTTTACTTTACTTTCATAAATTATTTTAGAGTGTACCTTTTTATATGTTTTTTTAAGTAATAAAAGGTACTAAAAGCAGATACACAAAATCAATTACTTGGTTTGAAAAAAAAAATCAGCATTGTCTTTAACAGTTGAAACTTCAACTGTTTATGCTTGAAAAAAATGAACATAAAACAAAATGTCTGTATGTATTAAAAGTATCTTGAACCAACAGTCTTCTACTCTAACCATGTGATTCATTATCTTTTTTTCATGATTTCAGAGAAAAGTGTTTACCTTTATGTTGAAAAAGTGTCTCAAATCAACAGTCTGCTACATTATAAGTAATCATGTTTTTCTACTTCATCATAGTTGCACTGAAAAGCTTTATAGTAAGCACAAACAAATTAGGCATATCTGTTTAAATTTCACAGCAATCATCTATATCAATCCTTCTGGCCACTAACCTTCTTGTGGCAGTTCAAATATCAGGTCTGTTCTTAGTTTACTGCTCTTATTGAGGTAAGTGATTTATATGTTATACAAAATAGTTAATAATAAGATAATAAGCTTGTTATAAGATTATTTTTCAGGGTTACCAACATTTAATTTTTTGTTGTGCTCAGGTGTTTTTAGATACTTGAAAGTTAATTGTTTCATAAAATATTGTCATTATTTTTGTAAATATAGAATATCAATACTACAAATTAGTGCTCAAAACCAATAAGTATAAGTAAAGTACATAACACATTAACACCTTTTGGTGCTTAGTTTCTAATTTTATTCAAGTAAAAATGAAATTTGGTTTAAATGAGTACAGTTTTTGAATTAAAGAGTGGCAGCCCTGGTACTTAATGTCATAAAAATAAGAATTAATTACAATGAAAATTTTAGATTAAAAAATATCTTATAGAGTTTCTAAAGTGTGCAAAAGTAACTAAAATATGTTACTATTAAACTTCATTAGCTTTTCTATATGTCAAAACTTGTTTGTTATAAATCTTTATAAAGAAATTACAATGTAAAACGTTCAATTATCATTTTAGAGGTAAAAATCAAGCTGTTATTTTGTAAAGTGTTACTACAAGTTTGAAAATTAAGTAGTTAATTTTAAATCTTTGCACACTTTTAAAGACACATTGTTAATAATTGTTTAAGTAAATGTTTTATTATTATGTTTATATCCCTTAAGCACTTAAAGCTATAGTGTAAAATGTTTGTGTGTAAGTGACTTATTTTTTTACATTTGAACATATAGGAACACAAACAACATTCAGGCAGCTTGATCAACTGCCTGATGTTTAGTGTTTTTGTATGTTTATATAATTAAGTTAGATATGAGTCTGGTTTGTTGCAGTCACTTGTAATGATTATAGTTAACAGTAATAATATGTTTCAAAGTTTATGTGTATTATAACTTTGAAAACCATTTAGTGGTTATTATAATTGATAGAGTTATGATAAGAAACTTGTAACTAGCTGACAAAAACCAGACTGTTATCTGACTATGTATTATCTTTATAAAAAGACTATATTGTACTGATATAACTTAATTTTTTAGAGTACTTCAAAATAGTCTTTTCATGGAATTTTAGTTGTGACATTATAAAATAGTAAATCACAAGCATTTATTTGTCTTCAACTTGATACTATGTGTAGCATTAAATAAAGTGTTTTTTTTAGTTTAATCTCAAAATATATTAAATTCCATACAAAATAAATACTTATGATATACTGTTAGATAACGTCACCACAAGAATTCTAAAGAAAGACTATTTAAACAGTTAATAAACAATATGCAAACCGTTTTTATCTAAACAAAAAACACTGTCAAAAACTTTTGAAAAGAAATTTCTGTTCAATATTTTTGTAATTATATTTTATAGCAACTCTATGTTGTTGGTTAATAGCTACTCAAGAAGAGTTTTTGACAGTGGTGGCTTAGATTTAAATATGTTAGTTGCAAGTATAGAAATTGAATAATGTAAGTTAGGCTAAAATGTGTATATTTTAATTGGGTCGGCTGCAGTTGTAAGGTTTTGTTATGTTTTCAATCATAACATTATGAGGTGAAGTGATGATACAGCATAATAATAAGAACAATTACCAAGTTACATAAAAGTAAAATGAAAAACAAGTATTATAACTTCAAACTTAAAATTAATAAATATTGTAATATATTAGCCAATCAGAAGCGACGTTAGAACTGCAGCCGGACCTTTGATTTGTTATTCACATGAGGTAGTATGGTTTAGTTTGTAACAATGCGTTAAGGTGATTTTGCGATCTAAGAAATACGCACACGCATAAGGTACGCTATAAATTATTAAGGCCCGCCACACAATTTTTTTCACAAATGGGGATTCCCCTAAAGTGAAAATGTGGCGGGAAATTTTTGAGATTGATAATAGAAATATTTTTTTAAGGCATTTCGCCGGCTCCGCCGGCGAAAAATTTTCCACTTTTCTCCCAACCATTTTTTCTTAAAAACCTAATTACGCTTGGACTTCAGTTAGTAAGCCTGACAGCCAAACCAGATAAAAGTGTGGTACTGAGCTTCAAGTGTAATTCGGTTTTGAGTTAAAGTGGTGGCGGACAGCTTTCGTTATTTGTCTACAATAAGTCCCTTCCGCTGCGAATTCCTCCTCCTCCGGAGGAGGAATTCTTGCTCACGGGACTTTTGCACAAATAACGAAAGCCGTCCTTCAGGCCACGTCCTTATGCTGGTCGGCACCTAATTAGTTTTTTGTTTGATGTACGAGTAGTTACGCACGTTCCTTTAGTGTGTTATTTTTCTTTCAAACTCAATATTTAATATTAATTTATTTAAATTACAAGTAAAGTTTTATGTTTTATAGTATGTATCTCGGCTGTAATATTACAAATGATACAGTTTTGTAGTAGACAGTCTGGTAATATTCTATAATAAACACGCCACTTACTGTAATTTAATAACATAATTTTATTGTCCCCTTTGGAGGGTATTGCATCTGCAATTTTTTGCACGTCTTTCAGTGCCGGTAACTCTATGAATTTTCACAAATAATACAGGTTTTTTTTGAGTTACTTGAGTAGATTACTTGCTGAGATTTAAGTGTCGTTAGGCTTGAAAGAGGTAAAAATTGTTTGGACAAAAATGTTATTAAAATTAGTTAATGTAATATATTTCATTCTTAATAATAAAAATCATACTAATTTGTAAGAAGTATCTAAGTAACATTGTAATAGAAGATTTATGTCAATTTAAGGAGAAACCAAGCTTAAGTTTTCCATTTACATAAGCAAGTTTTTACATCTTTATTTGTATAAAAAAGTTTGGGCATCTTTTAAATAAGACTCTAATAAATCAGACTGTTTTGTCCACCATTTTTCAAGTAATTTTGCAATACTTTTATTTTTCCCTACTTACTATTATTACGTCATCACCCTGTAGTGTCATACAGTATAGACTAAGTAATTTTTATTTACACTTTAAGTTATTATTTGTATATGAATTATATCTTTTGGATTATAAACTATTAAATTTGTTTCAAATTGCTCTATGTTCTAAAGTTATATATTAATGAATAAGACTAACTGTACATACTTAATAAGTATTGGGTAAGATGTATCTTAATTAAACTAACAGATACAAACATTTAATTATGGCAATTAGCTCTTAAATATTTTCATTCTGCATGTAAATGTATCTAATTTTTAAACTACAATTACTTAATCATTAGTTATCAAATTGTTGCGCAGGTTTATATGACTGTTTCTAGTTTTATATCACAAACAACGTATGTACTTAACTATGAATTTAAAACATTGAACCATTCTTTCAATTAACATCCTATTTAAAGCCGTTATGAGTTTAAATGTCTCTATTAATTTTAACCATTATATATAACTTTATTTAACACTGAGTCAGTTAAAACATATAAATAATCGTAGGTATATAACAGTTCAATTATGTAGTTAGACATAACAATTTGTACTACTTGTTAATATTAAACTGTATATAGTTAAATGAATAAAATAGATTTATTAGAAAGTAAAGATTTCAGACTATATTGGATTTAATGATAAAATTAAATAAAAAACTGTGCAAGTTAAACTAATCACATAAACTAAAACACATAATACTATAAGACTAGAAGTTAAATGTTTTACTCATGAAAAATAACGCTCTTGTTCAATCAATACTCATTTTTCATCGTTTTTATAAAGTTTTTGGTCTTTTTTTTGCATAAAATTTTGTGCCCGAAATGACAGAGACATTAGTTTTTGAGTATTGGCAAGTTTAAAAAAAAAGAAGAAAATTCAATTAAGAAAAATTTGAATGTTCATTTTCATTGAATTTTAATGCTTATAAATTTGCATAAATACTAATGTTTACAGTTCAGTCTAGTTTTCAGATAAAAACTACTTTAGCTTGGTTCTATCACTTAGGTAAACTTGCTGTTGTTATTATAAATGTAATTTACCTGAAATTTTTATGGTGTTGACTATTAAAACTAATAGAAGTTTACTAAAACAAACCTAAAAAAAATATTAATAAAATTTGTTCTAAAATAGTTAACTTTATTTAATCAAAGAAAAGATGTTTCTATATTTTAACAAAAATTTTTGTTAGTTTACTCTTGTGTTACACATTTATTGTTGTAAATAAGTTATTTAGTTTTTACATTAATGTTTGTTTGTTTTTTATACATTTAATTGTTTATAAAAACCTTTAAGTCTAAACAGAAGTTTAAAACTGAAATTAATATTTGTTATCAACATAGTTTAAAATTTTTTGATTATCAAAGCATCAAATAAGTTTTTATCTTTCTTTTAGATTTAAGCAACAAAAATCAAAACTGCATTTAATATGTACACTGGCTCTGCTTATGCAGCTTTTGAATGGTAAATTTTTCAAACATCAAAATTCACGTAAAAGTTTTGTGTAAGACAAACAGCTTTATCTTTGTACGTATATTTCAAATGAAAAGTGTAACAACCATTTATAGTAGAAAACAATAGCTAAATAAACTTGTTTAAAATTAAAGTTACCTATATATTTTTTGCACTTACGAGGTCTTTTACCGAAACGTAGTTTGCATCACAGAGTCTTGAAAGAATAAAATATAATATCTTTCCTCTAGTAATTGAGTAATTTCTTTATTTGTTTTTGTAAAAATCAAGTCATAAAGTACTTTATTTACTTTATATACCAGCATTGAAGATAAACTTTCAAGTAGCTAATGGTTCAGCGGTTGTCAATTGGCCACAAGACCCGCAGGTAGTGAGATCGACTCCAGCCATGAGCACTTTTTGTTGATAAAATTTTAGCAAATTGTTTCAGCTTAAATTGTTCGGTATCTTATATCATTCTTTAACATTTTTATGAACAAAAGTATCTTGTATAAATACTTGAATAAACTATAAACGATTTAATTTTAAAAATTGCGTTCTTACGGTTGTGCTTCCGTAAGAAAATGTTTTTATAAATATCAACGAATAGAATAAACTTAATTCAAAAAACATACGTCGAATAAAATAGTTTCGAATGTCATTATAAACAAACACAAAGAACTGAAATATGGTCAAAACATTGTTATAAACGAGTTATGCCTTGGTAGTAGTGGTCGCCGGCGCCGTCGATGGTGGACGGAAGGCACTGTCACGCTTCGGTGAGCACGGCAACCAAGCTGTACGTGGTGGGCGGCAGCTTTGAAGGAAGCTGTTTATTTTTAAATCATCTTGTTCAGGATTGTACAAAATTCGTCAATGTCACCTTCCATAACCATCTTTTTGTATGGAGCCTGTGTGTTGGTCTCAAAGAATTTTGTTGCATGGTTGTTGATTAGAAGTTTCGGGCAACCATTAGACACTTCTTCAACCAATAGATTTATTGGTGGAACCTGTTTGTTAGCCACATATTAAGAAAAAAGAAATTACATATTTCTGAAATTTCAACAATGTTAAAATAAAAGGTTTGTAACCAACGAGAAATATCGTTGTTCAACCATTACAATACATCAAAATTAAAAATAAAAACATTTCTTTGCATGTCATGCTTTACTCACCTGTAGAGAAGTTCCCATCACAATGAGAAGATCGCATTCGGACAAAACTTCTTTCACTTCTTGAGAAAACTGCCACTTTTCACAATCAAAAATTTATTTATCAAGAGGCTCTTGGAACAAAATGACGTTAGGCTTGATAACTCCGTCGCAACTTTTGTTACGGCATGTTGACACTCTAACTGCTTCAATGTCATCCTATAAATATACGCAAAATAATTCAACATTAATTGTTTTCTTATTTTTAATAAGTTTATCATTAAGAACCACTTTTACAAATAAAACTTGACGTTTTCAAAAGAATTTTATGATTATAAACAAATCTTTAATAACTAATTGAATTTCACAATAATACTTTTTTTACTACGGTGAACAAGTAAAGATTTACTATATATGTAAATTAATATCTCTCAGTAAAAAATTAAATCGTTTGTTACTTTGAAGAACTTATTACTTTAATGTCATCTAAAATGTATTTTTCTTCACATTTCATGCATGTAGCTGTGTCATAACCTCCGTGGCAGAACACCAGTCTATCCTTCGGTATATCAGCAACTGTAATTTATTCAATTAGCTAAATGATTGTTAATAATATAAACTTTGTATATGTTGTCTTTGTTTTTTTAAGCTAAGAATTAGTGTTTTTTTTTACTTTTAGATATTAAATTTTATCATATTAAAGAGGTTCGTTATACATTTTAAAATACTAAACAGTTTAATAAAGATTCAGAAAAATATGTAATTATTTAATTTTTTTAGAAGTATAATAAAAATAAGGAATAACTAACTAATAAAGTTAGATCTTTTGTTAACAAACGCTTCTTTTTTTTTTGATAGTTATAAAAATATAGTTTGTTTAATCAAAATTAGTACAACTGTTAAAAAAAATTAAAATATAACTTGTTAGCTTCGAAATAAAAGTATTTTAAACCGAGTTTCTCCTTTTTGCTTGAAATATATAGTATTTTGCTATTACATTCTATCAGGCACGTATATCTATGTGCAAAAAACTTCTTTTATTTCAGCTTGAAAAAACTGTACTTTCTTAGCTTTTAGTATTAATTTATACTTAGTCATGCACTCCTGAAAAATAAAATTGTTATATATGTACTCTGTAGCATTTTTAGTGTCGTAAATATTAAACGAATTCAATGCATCTAATCTGTATACATTTAGCGCGTTAAAGATTTGATTTGTCAAAAAGCTGCATTGCAAAATTGATTCTAATGTAAGCTGTAGCTTTTACTTCAAAATCAAAATCGTACAATTGTTTGTTACAAAAATTTGCTTAGTTTAATGTTTTTTCTATTGACTACGTTAAATGATTTTAAGTTAAATTGTGATTTTTTTATACTTATTTTCAAATAAAGTTTTATGGGTTAAGATAAACGGCAACAAATAAAGAGTCATAGGAGGTAAGGAGAAAAATAAATTGCTTTGTATACAGTTATCACCCATACTTCAACATTCCATTTTTGAAGTATTAACATAACTGCGAATTTTTATAGTAAGTTCAATTAAATTAGAGGTAGTATAAATTGCTATGCTTTCGCTAGGAGGTTATCACGCGTCATTTCAGATGTTTTAATTTTTGCAGATTCGTAACTTTTTTAAGCTAATTTGTCTCTACATTCTATTATTATTAGAGCACAGTTTATATTTTTTAGGAAAGTTAGAATTAAATAATAGTACAATTTATAATTCAATTGTATATTTTTGAAATTAAACTGTTAGTTTGTTTATATAAAACTTTTACTTAATTTTTCTTAAGCCAAATACTTTAAAATTATAATAATAATATTTAAACTACCAAAACTTAATAAACAAAAACGACCAGTGTTTCAAATATGAAAATCAGGATTTAATGAGACAACAAAATTCACATTGTATATTCTTTCGCAAACAGGCAGTTAAATACAAATGAATAAAGCTCCTGATTTTTTGAATTTGCCTACATAAAACACTAGCTTTGCAAGAAACCACAACGATTAAAATTAACTTGAGAGAAACAACTATCAACCTTGGTAAAATCGTTGTTTTTTAGTTTTTTTTTTGGTAGATTCAAGTTATGTTGTGGCTCTTTTTTTTTTGTACTAATATTGTTGTGGTCTCGCATTCCTCCGTTTACCATTGCACCCCATGCCGCATTTGTTGTGATTCTTCTTATTTCTATAATTCTTGTGGTTGCTGTTGAAGGGAAAAATTCGGATCTTTTCATCTGAGATCTGGGATGCTGCATCCTTTATTAAAGTTTTAGGTTTTTGTTTAGTTGTGAAATTTAAAAAACTTGAATTAACTTAAATAGGTTTGTAAAATAAACAGAAAACGTTATTTTAACTAAGAAGTTTTACGAACTTTTGTTTTACTAGCTATTACTAAACGAACAAGTGAAATATGATTTCAATTTTTATTTAAATTAGATTATTTAGAAGAAACCTTACAAAGTAACTAACTTTATCAGCCAGCACCGCGTTCACCGTCATCTTGTCCCGGAACGTCACCCGACCGAAGTTGTAACCGTCCTCGGAACTCCTGCTCTGCCTGCTCTCAACAACTTCCACCTTCAACACTTCTCCGTACTCCTCAAAGTGGCTCCTCACCTGCTCCTCACTCACCTTCCTGCTCAGCTTCGTGATGTGGATTTTCTGCTCATCCGCGAAAGTAGGTTCGGAAGGTATGAGAGTTTCGGCAGCTGTGGAAGTTTCACCTTCGGCATGGTCGTTCGCACCTTTGTCGGCAGCACTTGCCTGTGAAACAAAGCATGTATTTTGCAAACGGTAGTAAAAAACGCAGGTTTTTAAAAACATGCATAGTATGTTATATTTAAACAAAAAAATATTGTACGATATGTGTAATACCAAATGGTTTGATTAAAACGCGCCCAACGTAAATTTGCACCTTATTGTTAACTCATTTTTTTACAAATTGCTTTAACTATTTCAAACTTACTTCATCAATAACGATGGCTCTAGTTTGGACAATGGATGCGTCCAAACTTTCCAATGTAGTAGTTGTAGTATTTGATCCAGGCATTTCGTTTGTGCAGCTTACTTGGTGTTCATAAATCATTTCCTCTGCCGTACTTTTCTCAACTTCATCAGAGCTTTTTTGGCTGGTCACTGCATCTTTCTTACCAGACCAAGTGACGCTGTCCGCATACTTGAAAAAAGATGACTTGACGCGCAAGTTGCCTTTTTCATCTCGTGGAGTCAGCACAAAACTCTGAAAAAATTCCCGATCCTCGTTGTTATTGGTGATTGTGCCGGTCACAAAAACATGTTTGCTTGCACCCACATCGCTTGCATCATTAATTCCGTACTCCATGTCTTCAACGTTGAAGTTGTCAACACGACTCAGTTCCTTTGAGTAAATATGATTCAGTTTCATTAAAAATAGGTTGCTCTTAAGTATTGTATTTAATTGGTACGAGTTTTTTTAATATATTAATATATAAGAGTTTTAGATCAAATTTAAGTAAAAAAAAACATTATTTACTTAAAACTCTAGGAAAAATATTTTTAGAATTGTTTGTAGACTATAAACTCAACTCAGAAAAAGTACATTATGTTAAGAACGTAATTAATAAATTAAGTTATTAATTAGCAAGTTTTAATTTAATTGAAACATCAAGTTAATAAGTTATATTCTATATCTTTCTCTCAACCAAAGAAAGCTTTTAAAACCCCTACTTTTTCTGAAATGTATTTAAAAAAAACCTATAAAAACAGTTTTAAGCCATTTTTGTTATATACTACATCTAAGTTATCAGTAAGTAAACAGCATTTATAAAAAGGAATAAAATAAATTGAAATTTATTTTATGTTTGTATTAGAATGACGGTAAGTGGATCGGCAAAAAAATTGCTTTTTACTAAATACTATGAAAAAAATATTTTTTATTTTCAAATTGAGCTAAACATAAAGCTGATGCTTGTTTTTAAATACTGTTGAACCTGTTATTTATCGACTAGGTTAACATTACATTTTATAACATTCATTTTTACACTTTTTTTTTTCCTTTAAAAGCTTGTGAAAACAGCAAGAAATTTAAAACTAACGTATCCAGTTATGCTTTTTTATTTCAGGTACATAGTAAAGCATATTAATTTTATTATACATTACAAATGTTTTTGTAAACAAAGTTTTCATGTTTGTAGTTTCTACAGTATATACTAGGTTTTTCTTAACTTTTTTTTTTCCATAAGCCACCTTTGAAAAATTAATAAACCTACTGCTCTCTTTTAAAAACTACGTTTAAAAGCGACTAAGACTTTTTTCTTCTTTATTGTAAACTCCAGAATATCTATTGTGTTCATTTTATTTTATTCATATTTTGGTATGGTGGTTAGGAATAACGGTATAAATGTCCTTAACAAAAGTATAAAGTATAAAAAATTTTTAGGTTTAGTTAACCCAAGAACTTTATTTTTAATTTATAAAAGTACCAAGAGATGGTATAAGTCATCAAAATATAAAGTAAAGTTTCAATCAAAGTAGGACTTTTGAAATAATTAATTTAACATATGTGTGTTTTTTTATTTAGTAAAATTATATCTATATGTTTTTTTTTACTTCAGATATTAAGTTTTACCATATTAAAGAGGTTCGTTATACATTTTAAAATACTAAACAGTTTAATAAAGATTCAGAAAAATATGTAATTATTTAATTTTTTTACAAGTATAATAAAAACGAGGATTAACTAACTAATTAAGTATCTATTAAAGATTATCTATTTATAAAAACAGCAGTCATTACTTTTTCGAGTCCGTCGATGTTTTGAGTAAATACTTTCAGCACCTGTTTTCTGTCGAACAAATTCTTTATGAACTTGTGAGCAACCGAAGGGTAGTGATCAGGATTCGGCATAATCTCCTTTGAAGTTTTCAGGAACGGCCTCGGATCTTTTTTGAACTGCTCAAGATCGAAGACCAGCCTGGGATCTTCCAAATTGTACTGTTTGAACTTTTCACTGTTGTAGAGACCGTTAGGGCTCCTAAAAAATGTTTAGTTTAATATGTGTAAATATTCTTATTAACTTTTAAACTTTTCACAAATAAAAATCCTCGACTTTTACCTGAAATCAGGAATTCCACAGTTAGTTGATATTCCAGCTCCAGTCAGAAAAACGATGCTTTTGTAAGTTCCAAGTTGTATTCCTTTTAATACTTCAGGTAATATAGAACACCTATTTAAGTCAAATACTAACTTTAATATGGTTAAAATCTTTTTTATTTAATAAACAAACAATAAGTTTGAACAAATTTTTGAATAAAAAATATACAGTACACTTATAATATTTTGAAAATATAGTTAACTATTTAAGCTAAATCAAACATATTTAAAAATTCTTACTTTGAACTTTCTCTAGTCTGTCTTTGTTTTCCCAAAGTTTCAATACATTTATCCACATCTTCTTTTGCAACGACATGTTTCATTGTTTTATACAGATTTTCTGACACACCATTTAAAAATATGTTTTCTTTTTTGATTTTCTTGACTTTTTGAGTTTTTTCGTTATTATGATGCTTCGCAGGTCTCTTTGTAGTTTTGTTCGGATGGATTTTTGTTTCCATGTTTATTCCATATGCTTTTCCTTCATGAGTTTCTTTAATTTTCGCTAGCTCACTGTATGTTTGAGGATGTTGTTTTATTTTCAACTTCATTCCGGATGCTTTTCCTTGGTCAGTTCCTTTAGTTTTTTCCAGCTTACTTTCAACGATCTCTATGACTCGTGTCGCATTATCGTGATCGAAAAGCTTCTTTATTATTGAGTTTTTGAGATGTTTGAAGTCGCTGAAGTTGTACTGGTTGCGAAAAAGAAAATGATTTTACTCTTAAAAAATAACGCTCTTGTTCTAAAAATTCTCATTTTTCATCGTTTAAGTAAAGTTTTAGGTATTTTTTTTGCATAGAATTTTGTGCCCGAAATGATAGAGACATTTGTTTTTGATTATTGGCAAGTTTAAAAAAAAAAAAAATAAAATTTCAAAAAAGAAACTTACTTGTTCATTTTTATTGAATTTTGTTGCTCAAAAATTTGCATAAATTTTCATATTTACAGTGCTGTCTAGTTTTCATATAAAAACTACTTTAGCTTGTTTATATCAGTTAGGTAAACTTGATGTTCTTATTATAAATATAATTGACTAAAATGCTTATGGAGTTGAATATTTAAATTAATGGAAGTTTACAAAAACAAACCTAAATAAAATATTATCAATAAACATTTGTGTTCAATTGTTGTGCTAAAATAATCAACTAAATTGAGTTTAGTTTGTTGAATAAATAAAGTTTAAGAGTTTTTCTATTTAAATAAGTTTCTTCGTTCGTCTACTCTTGTGTTATACATTTATTATTGTTAACAAGTTACATAGTTTTTAATTTATTGTTTGTTTTATTTTTATACGTTTAATTGTTTATACAAAACCTTTTAATTTAAACATAAATTTAAAACTGAAATTATAAATGTAGCACAGATATTGTTATCAACATAGTTCAAATATTAGTATCTTTTTTCTTTTAACTTTTAACTCATATGCTGTTGAAAAATATAAGTTTGAAAGATCCTCTAAAACAAGTAAAAAATGTAGTTTCAAGTTTTAAAGTTCTATTTTTCTTACTTTTCATCCTTTTTATAAACTGTTTGGTGTTTTTTGAAGCAGAATTAGGTGATTGACATGATGGTAAAATTTATTTAAAAGTAAAACAAGGTTTAAAAAACACAACTAAAACTTTTAAAACAGTTTAAAGTTTTCAAAAGAAGAGAAGATAAAATCAATTTTCCTGTTTGAATTTTGCATAATAACATAGTGTGAATATAAAGTTTGAGAAAATCTTGTTTTTCATCGTTTTAAAAAGTTTTTTGGGTTTTTCTAGCATTAAATTTTCTGACAGAAACGATGGAGATATTTATTTTTAGTTATTGGCAAGTTTATAATAAAAAATGAAAAAATTTGAAAAAAGTTATACTTGTTCATTTTTATTCGATTTTGTTGCATATCAATTTGCATAATTTATAATGACTACAGCTGGCTAGGTCTTTAGATAAAACTACTTTTTTATAGAGTTTATTATTGTAACTAGTTCTTTAACAGTTTATCAAAGATTTTTTTTTTAGCTTAACAGTTTTATTAGTGTTTTGATGCGTATTAATTCAGTTTGTAAAGTTAGGCTAAACATTGGTGTCTGTGTAAGTATTTATTCTCAACTTATTGCAAATAGTTGTTCTTATAAATACTAGAGTTAAGCACTATTTTATAAATAAGTACTACACTAATCAATAAGTTTTATAAACTAGTTTTCAATCACTTTCAATGTAAATATTAGCTGTTAGCTTAAGTGTTTAGTAAGATTTCATTAGGTTAATTGGTTAGTTTTATCATTATGATTTAAATGACAAACATGAAATAGTTTTTGTATAAAAAAGTTAAATCTTTACTTTAGTGAAACTTGACAAACAATACTGAAATAACTGTGATAAAGTAAAATACCTTTTGTTAAAAATTATATTTAGCAATAAGTTCACATATATTTACTTTTGAATGATACCAGTTCAACTGTCATGATAAGTTTTAGCTTAGTTTATATGTAAGTTCCATAATGAGTAAAATGTGCTGGTTTTTCCATCAGGAACAGTATGTAGTTTAAAAAAACACAATACTGTGAATACTTGTTTTACAATTTTAAGAGTTCAATAAAAGATTTTATTGGATCTAAATTAGTTCAACTGTTCTGCAGCTCACAAGTATTTATTCAAATAACTAGAGTTTAAAGTGAACAATAGTATTCACATTATCAAGTTGTTTGACTATACATAGAAATGGAGTCAAACCATATAGATAAGTTTGTCAGTATACACATAAAATAAAAGCTCTTTTTTGTCAAATTCTAAGTAGTACATTATCTATAAACTTGATGAAATGTTTTTATTGTATGCCATAACTTACATTAAACTTTTTAATTAAGAAATAGTACTAAACTTAAGTCATGTAAAAAAAATCTGTTGTACAAATAAAAACGACCAAATTAAAAGTACAGAGTTTGTAAGATTATGCTAAGCTTTAACGTGTGCATAAATTTTTATTCACATACTTATGACAACTTAGGGTATCTTTAATACTAGAGTGTAGTATTCTTTTGTAAATAAGTACACAAACCAACAAGTTTCTGTAGAAAGTACTTAAGAAAAGTCAGTCATAAGTTTACTGTAGTTGTATTAAAACCACACCTTTTTTTAATCATTTATATTTACTCATGTGAGTTGTGTTTTGTTTAAGCAGTTAATGAGTAGATACAAATATAAACCTTTAAACTAAAGAAAATATTTAAAAATATAGCAGAGATTTTTGTTATGAACATAGTTCGATTACTAGTATCTGCTAATTGTTTCTAAATCCTTTCACGCAAAAATATACAAGTTTTAAAAAGCAAAGAGTTTAATTCAAAGCTTTGAAGTTTTTAAGTTCTATTTTGCTTATTTTTCATCCTTTTTTTAAAGTGTTTGGTGTTTTTTGAAGCAGAATTTGGTGCTCGACATGATGGTGAAGTTTATTTTTGAAAAAAACAAGGTTTGAAAAAAATATAGCAAAAAGTTTAAAATTAGCTTAAAACTTTCAAAGCGAGAGAAGAGAGATCTCGTGAATGTCACCAAGCGAATTTTTTGCACCAAGCTTTTATTTATTACGTAATTATAAAAATTTCTGTTTGCAGAAACTTTTAATGAAATAGCATTCATTTGTAAAATGTTTTGTTACTGGTAGCAGCTCTTGTCATTTTTTACTTTATCTTTACTTTCATAAATTATTTTAGAGTTTACCATTTTATATGTTTTTTTAAGTAATAAAAGGTACTAAAAGCAGATACACAAAATCAATTACTTGGTTTGAAAAAAAATCAGCATTGTCTTTAACAGTTGAAACTTCAACTGTTTATGCTTGAAAAAAATGAACATAAAACAAAATGTCTGTATGTATTAAAAGTATCTTGAACCAACAGTCTTCTACTCTAACCATGTGATTCATTATCTTTTTTTCATGATTTCAGAGAAAAGTGTTTACCTTTATGTTGAAAAAGAGTCTAAAATCAACAGTCTGTTACATTATAAGTAATCATGTTTTTCTACTTCATCATAGTTGCATTGAAAAGTTTTATATTCAGCACAAACAAATTGGGCATCTCTGCTTCAATTTCTGTTTGCTGAAATTTCAGTTTTCAAAAATTTCTTTTAACAGAAATTTTTAATGAAATAACATTTATTTGTAAAATGTTTTGTTACTGGTAGCAGCTCTTGTCATTCTTTACTTTACTTTCATAAATTATTTTAGAGTGTACCTTTTTATATGTTTTTTTAAGTAATAAAAGGTACTAAAAGCAGATACACAAAATCAATTACTTGGTTTGAAAAAAAAAATCAGCATTGTCTTTAACAGTTGAAACTTCAACTGTTTATGCTTGAAAAAAATGAACATAAAACAAAATGTCTGTATGTATTAAAAGTATCTTGAACCAACAGTCTTCTACTCTAACCATGTGATTCATTATCTTTTTTTCATGATTTCAGAGAAAAGTGTTTACCTTTATGTTGAAAAAGAGTCTAAAATCAACAGTCTGTTACATTATAAGTAATCATGTTTTTCTACTTCATCATAGTTGCATTGAAAAGTTTTATATTCAGCACAAACAAATTGGGCATCTCTGCTTCAATTTCTGTTTGCTGAAATTTCAGTTTTCAAAAATTTCTTTTAACAGAAATTTTTAATGAAATAACATTTATTTGTAAAATGTTTTGTTACTGGTAGCAGCTCTTGTCATTCTTTACTTTACTTTCATAAATTATTTTAGAGTGTACCTTTTTATATGTTTTTTTAAGTAATAAAAGGTACTAAAAGCAGATACACAAAATCAATTACTTGGTTTGAAAAAAAAAATCAGCATTGTCTTTAACAGTTGAAACTTCAACTGTTTATGCTTGAAAAAAATGAACATAAAACAAAATGTCTGTATGTATTAAAAGTATCTTGAACCAACAGTCTTCTACTCTAACCATGTGATTCATTATCTTTTTTTCATGATTTCAGAGAAAAGTGTTTACCTTTATGTTGAAAAAGTGTCTCAAATCAACAGTCTGCTACATTATAAGTAATCATGTTTTTCTACTTCATCATAGTTGCACTGAAAAGCTTTATAGTAAGCACAAACAAATTAGGCATATCTGTTTAAATTTCACAGCAATCATCTATATCAATCCTTCTGGCCACTAACCTTCTTGTGGCAGTTCAAATATCAGGTCTGTTCTTAGTTTACTGCTCTTATTGAGGTAAGTGATTTATATGTTATACAAAATAGTTAATAATAAGATAATAAGCTTGTTATAAGATTATTTTTCAGGGTTACCAACATTTAATTTTTTGTTGTGCTCAGGTGTTTTTAGATACTTGAAAGTTAATTGTTTCATAAAATATTGTCATTATTTTTGTAAATATAGAATATCAATACTACAAATTAGTGCTCAAAACCAATAAGTATAAGTAAAGTACATAACACATTAACACCTTTTGGTGCTTAGTTTCTAATTTTATTCAAGTAAAAATGAAATTTGGTTTAAATGAGTACAGTTTTTGAATTAAAGAGTGGCAGCCCTGGTACTTAATGTCATAAAAATAAGAATTAATTACAATGAAAATTTTAGATTAAAAAATATCTTATAGAGTTTCTAAAGTGTGCAAAAGTAACTAAAATATGTTACTATTAAACTTCATTAGCTTTTCTATATGTCAAAACTTGTTTGTTATAAATCTTTATAAAGAAATTACAATGTAAAACGTTCAATTATCATTTTAGAGGTAAAAATCAAGCTGTTATTTTGTAAAGTGTTACTACAAGTTTGAAAATTAAGTAGTTAATTTTAAATCTTTGCACACTTTTAAAGACACATTGTTAATAATTGTTTAAGTAAATGTTTTATTATTATGTTTATATCCCTTAAGCACTTAAAGCTATAGTGTAAAATGTTTGTGTGTAAGTGACTTATTTTTTTACATTTGAACATATAGGAACACAAACAACATTCAGGCAGCTTGATCAACTGCCTGATGTTTAGTGTTTTTGTATGTTTATATAATTAAGTTAGATATGAGTCTGGTTTGTTGCAGTCACTTGTAATGATTATAGTTAACAGTAATAATATGTTTCAAAGTTTATGTGTATTATAACTTTGAAAACCATTTAGTGGTTATTATAATTGATAGAGTTATGATAAGAAACTTGTAACTAGCTGACAAAAACCAGACTGTTATCTGACTATGTATTATCTTTATAAAAAGACTATATTGTACTGATATAACTTAATTTTTTAGAGTACTTCAAAATAGTCTTTTCATGGAATTTTAGTTGTGACATTATAAAATAGTAAATCACAAGCATTTATTTGTCTTCAACTTGATACTATGTGTAGCATTAAATAAAGTGTTTTTTTTAGTTTAATCTCAAAATATATTAAATTCCATACAAAATAAATACTTATGATATACTGTTAGATAACGTCACCACAAGAATTCTAAAGAAAGACTATTTAAACAGTTAATAAACAATATGCAAACCGTTTTTATCTAAACAAAAAACACTGTCAAAAACTTTTGAAAAGAAATTTCTGTTCAATATTTTTGTAATTATATTTTATAGCAACTCTATGTTGTTGGTTAATAGCTACTCAAGAAGAGTTTTTGACAGTGGTGGCTTAGATTTAAATATGTTAGTTGCAAGTATAGAAATTGAATAATGTAAGTTAGGCTAAAATGTGTATATTTTAATTGGGTCGGCTGCAGTTGTAAGGTTTTGTTATGTTTTCAATCATAACATTATGAGGTGAAGTGATGATACAGCATAATAATAAGAACAATTACCAAGTTACATAAAAGTAAAATGAAAAACAAGTATTATAACTTCAAACTTAAAATTAATAAATATTGTAATATATTAGCCAATCAGAAGCGACGTTAGAACTGCAGCCGGACCTTTGATTTGTTATTCACATGAGGTAGTATGGTTTAGTTTGTAACAATGCGTTAAGGTGATTTTGCGATCTAAGAAATACGCACACGCATAAGGTACGCTATAAATTATTAAGGCCCGCCACACAATTTTTTTCACAAATGGGGATTCCCCTAAAGTGAAAATGTGGCGGGAAATTTTTGAGATTGATAATAGAAATATTTTTTTAAGGCATTTCGCCGGCTCCGCCGGCGAAAAATTTTCCACTTTTCTCCCAACCATTTTTTCTTAAAAACCTAATTACGCTTGGACTTCAGTTAGTAAGCCTGACAGCCAAACCAGATAAAAGTGTGGTACTGAGCTTCAAGTGTAATTCGGTTTTGAGTTAAAGTGGTGGCGGACAGCTTTCGTTATTTGTCTACAATAAGTCCCTTCCGCTGCGAATTCCTCCTCCTCCGGAGGAGGAATTCTTGCTCACGGGACTTTTGCACAAATAACGAAAGCCGTCCTTCAGGCCACGTCCTTATGCTGGTCGGCACCTAATTAGTTTTTTGTTTGATGTACGAGTAGTTACGCACGTTCCTTTAGTGTGTTATTTTTCTTTCAAACTCAATATTTAATATTAATTTATTTAAATTACAAGTAAAGTTTTATGTTTTATAGTATGTATCTCGGCTGTAATATTACAAATGATACAGTTTTGTAGTAGACAGTCTGGTAATATTCTATAATAAACACGCCACTTACTGTAATTTAATAACATAATTTTATTGTCCCCTTTGGAGGGTATTGCATCTGCAATTTTTTGCACGTCTTTCAGTGCCGGTAACTCTATGAATTTTCACAAATAATACAGGTTTTTTTTGAGTTACTTGAGTAGATTACTTGCTGAGATTTAAGTGTCGTTAGGCTTGAAAGAGGTAAAAATTGTTTGGACAAAAATGTTATTAAAATTAGTTAATGTAATATATTTCATTCTTAATAATAAAAATCATACTAATTTGTAAGAAGTATCTAAGTAACATTGTAATAGAAGATTTATGTCAATTTAAGGAGAAACCAAGCTTAAGTTTTCCATTTACATAAGCAAGTTTTTACATCTTTATTTGTATAAAAAAGTTTGGGCATCTTTTAAATAAGACTCTAATAAATCAGACTGTTTTGTCCACCATTTTTCAAGTAATTTTGCAATACTTTTATTTTTCCCTACTTACTATTATTACGTCATCACCCTGTAGTGTCATACAGTATAGACTAAGTAATTTTTATTTACACTTTAAGTTATTATTTGTATATGAATTATATCTTTTGGATTATAAACTATTAAATTTGTTTCAAATTGCTCTATGTTCTAAAGTTATATATTAATGAATAAGACTAACTGTACATACTTAATAAGTATTGGGTAAGATGTATCTTAATTAAACTAACAGATACAAACATTTAATTATGGCAATTAGCTCTTAAATATTTTCATTCTGCATGTAAATGTATCTAATTTTTAAACTACAATTACTTAATCATTAGTTATCAAATTGTTGCGCAGGTTTATATGACTGTTTCTAGTTTTATATCACAAACAACGTATGTACTTAACTATGAATTTAAAACATTGAACCATTCTTTCAATTAACATCCTATTTAAAGCCGTTATGAGTTTAAATGTCTCTATTAATTTTAACCATTATATATAACTTTATTTAACACTGAGTCAGTTAAAACATATAAATAATCGTAGGTATATAACAGTTCAATTATGTAGTTAGACATAACAATTTGTACTACTTGTTAATATTAAACTGTATATAGTTAAATGAATAAAATAGATTTATTAGAAAGTAAAGATTTCAGACTATATTGGATTTAATGATAAAATTAAATAAAAAACTGTGCAAGTTAAACTAATCACATAAACTAAAACACATAATACTATAAGACTAGAAGTTAAATGTTTTACTCATGAAAAATAACGCTCTTGTTCAATCAATACTCATTTTTCATCGTTTTTATAAAGTTTTTGGTCTTTTTTTTGCATAAAATTTTGTGCCCGAAATGACAGAGACATTAGTTTTTGAGTATTGGCAAGTTTAAAAAAAAAGAAGAAAATTCAATTAAGAAAAATTTGAATGTTCATTTTCATTGAATTTTAATGCTTATAAATTTGCATAAATACTAATGTTTACAGTTCAGTCTAGTTTTCAGATAAAAACTACTTTAGCTTGGTTCTATCACTTAGGTAAACTTGCTGTTGTTATTATAAATGTAATTTACCTGAAATTTTTATGGTGTTGACTATTAAAACTAATAGAAGTTTACTAAAACAAACCTAAAAAAAATATTAATAAAATTTGTTCTAAAATAGTTAACTTTATTTAATCAAAGAAAAGATGTTTCTATATTTTAACAAAAATTTTTGTTAGTTTACTCTTGTGTTACACATTTATTGTTGTAAATAAGTTATTTAGTTTTTACATTAATGTTTGTTTGTTTTTTATACATTTAATTGTTTATAAAAACCTTTAAGTCTAAACAGAAGTTTAAAACTGAAATTAATATTTGTTATCAACATAGTTTAAAATTTTTTGATTATCAAAGCATCAAATAAGTTTTTATCTTTCTTTTAGATTTAAGCAACAAAAATCAAAACTGCATTTAATATGTACACTGGCTCTGCTTATGCAGCTTTTGAATGGTAAATTTTTCAAACATCAAAATTCACGTAAAAGTTTTGTGTAAGACAAACAGCTTTATCTTTGTACGTATATTTCAAATGAAAAGTGTAACAACCATTTATAGTAGAAAACAATAGCTAAATAAACTTGTTTAAAATTAAAGTTACCTATATATTTTTTGCACTTACGAGGTCTTTTACCGAAACGTAGTTTGCATCACAGAGTCTTGAAAGAATAAAATATAATATCTTTCCTCTAGTAATTGAGTAATTTCTTTATTTGTTTTTGTAAAAATCAAGTCATAAAGTACTTTATTTACTTTATATACCAGCATTGAAGATAAACTTTCAAGTAGCTAATGGTTCAGCGGTTGTCAATTGGCCACAAGACCCGCAGGTAGTGAGATCGACTCCAGCCATGAGCACTTTTTGTTGATAAAATTTTAGCAAATTGTTTCAGCTTAAATTGTTCGGTATCTTATATCATTCTTTAACATTTTTATGAACAAAAGTATCTTGTATAAATACTTGAATAAACTATAAACGATTTAATTTTAAAAATTGCGTTCTTACGGTTGTGCTTCCGTAAGAAAATGTTTTTATAAATATCAACGAATAGAATAAACTTAATTCAAAAAACATACGTCGAATAAAATAGTTTCGAATGTCATTATAAACAAACACAAAGAACTGAAATATGGTCAAAACATTGTTATAAACGAGTTATGCCTTGGTAGTAGTGGTCGCCGGCGCCGTCGATGGTGGACGGAAGGCACTGTCACGCTTCGGTGAGCACGGCAACCAAGCTGTACGTGGTGGGCGGCAGCTTTGAAGGAAGCTGTTTATTTTTAAATCATCTTGTTCAGGATTGTACAAAATTCGTCAATGTCACCTTCCATAACCATCTTTTTGTATGGAGCCTGTGTGTTGGTCTCAAAGAATTTTGTTGCATGGTTGTTGATTAGAAGTTTCGGGCAACCATTAGACACTTCTTCAACCAATAGATTTATTGGTGGAACCTGTTTGTTAGCCACATATTAAGAAAAAAGAAATTACATATTTCTGAAATTTCAACAATGTTAAAATAAAAGGTTTGTAACCAACGAGAAATATCGTTGTTCAACCATTACAATACATCAAAATTAAAAATAAAAACATTTCTTTGCATGTCATGCTTTACTCACCTGTAGAGAAGTTCCCATCACAATGAGAAGATCGCATTCGGACAAAACTTCTTTCACTTCTTGAGAAAACTGCCACTTTTCACAATCAAAAATTTATTTATCAAGAGGCTCTTGGAACAAAATGACGTTAGGCTTGATAACTCCGTCGCAACTTTTGTTACGGCATGTTGACACTCTAACTGCTTCAATGTCATCCTATAAATATACGCAAAATAATTCAACATTAATTGTTTTCTTATTTTTAATAAGTTTATCATTAAGAACCACTTTTACAAATAAAACTTGACGTTTTCAAAAGAATTTTATGATTATAAACAAATCTTTAATAACTAATTGAATTTCACAATAATACTTTTTTTACTACGGTGAACAAGTAAAGATTTACTATATATGTAAATTAATATCTCTCAGTAAAAAATTAAATCGTTTGTTACTTTGAAGAACTTATTACTTTAATGTCATCTAAAATGTATTTTTCTTCACATTTCATGCATGTAGCTGTGTCATAACCTCCGTGGCAGAACACCAGTCTATCCTTCGGTATATCAGCAACTGTAATTTATTCAATTAGCTAAATGATTGTTAATAATATAAACTTTGTATATGTTGTCTTTGTTTTTTTAAGCTAAGAATTAGTGTTTTTTTTTACTTTTAGATATTAAATTTTATCATATTAAAGAGGTTCGTTATACATTTTAAAATACTAAACAGTTTAATAAAGATTCAGAAAAATATGTAATTATTTAATTTTTTTAGAAGTATAATAAAAATAAGGAATAACTAACTAATAAAGTTAGATCTTTTGTTAACAAACGCTTCTTTTTTTTTTGATAGTTATAAAAATATAGTTTGTTTAATCAAAATTAGTACAACTGTTAAAAAAAATTAAAATATAACTTGTTAGCTTCGAAATAAAAGTATTTTAAACCGAGTTTCTCCTTTTTGCTTGAAATATATAGTATTTTGCTATTACATTCTATCAGGCACGTATATCTATGTGCAAAAAACTTCTTTTATTTCAGCTTGAAAAAACTGTACTTTCTTAGCTTTTAGTATTAATTTATACTTAGTCATGCACTCCTGAAAAATAAAATTGTTATATATGTACTCTGTAGCATTTTTAGTGTCGTAAATATTAAACGAATTCAATGCATCTAATCTGTATACATTTAGCGCGTTAAAGATTTGATTTGTCAAAAAGCTGCATTGCAAAATTGATTCTAATGTAAGCTGTAGCTTTTACTTCAAAATCAAAATCGTACAATTGTTTGTTACAAAAATTTGCTTAGTTTAATGTTTTTTCTATTGACTACGTTAAATGATTTTAAGTTAAATTGTGATTTTTTTATACTTATTTTCAAATAAAGTTTTATGGGTTAAGATAAACGGCAACAAATAAAGAGTCATAGGAGGTAAGGAGAAAAATAAATTGCTTTGTATACAGTTATCACCCATACTTCAACATTCCATTTTTGAAGTATTAACATAACTGCGAATTTTTATAGTAAGTTCAATTAAATTAGAGGTAGTATAAATTGCTATGCTTTCGCTAGGAGGTTATCACGCGTCATTTCAGATGTTTTAATTTTTGCAGATTCGTAACTTTTTTAAGCTAATTTGTCTCTACATTCTATTATTATTAGAGCACAGTTTATATTTTTTAGGAAAGTTAGAATTAAATAATAGTACAATTTATAATTCAATTGTATATTTTTGAAATTAAACTGTTAGTTTGTTTATATAAAACTTTTACTTAATTTTTCTTAAGCCAAATACTTTAAAATTATAATAATAATATTTAAACTACCAAAACTTAATAAACAAAAACGACCAGTGTTTCAAATATGAAAATCAGGATTTAATGAGACAACAAAATTCACATTGTATATTCTTTCGCAAACAGGCAGTTAAATACAAATGAATAAAGCTCCTGATTTTTTGAATTTGCCTACATAAAACACTAGCTTTGCAAGAAACCACAACGATTAAAATTAACTTGAGAGAAACAACTATCAACCTTGGTAAAATCGTTGTTTTTTAGTTTTTTTTTTGGTAGATTCAAGTTATGTTGTGGCTCTTTTTTTTTTGTACTAATATTGTTGTGGTCTCGCATTCCTCCGTTTACCATTGCACCCCATGCCGCATTTGTTGTGATTCTTCTTATTTCTATAATTCTTGTGGTTGCTGTTGAAGGGAAAAATTCGGATCTTTTCATCTGAGATCTGGGATGCTGCATCCTTTATTAAAGTTTTAGGTTTTTGTTTAGTTGTGAAATTTAAAAAACTTGAATTAACTTAAATAGGTTTGTAAAATAAACAGAAAACGTTATTTTAACTAAGAAGTTTTACGAACTTTTGTTTTACTAGCTATTACTAAACGAACAAGTGAAATATGATTTCAATTTTTATTTAAATTAGATTATTTAGAAGAAACCTTACAAAGTAACTAACTTTATCAGCCAGCACCGCGTTCACCGTCATCTTGTCCCGGAACGTCACCCGACCGAAGTTGTAACCGTCCTCGGAACTCCTGCTCTGCCTGCTCTCAACAACTTCCACCTTCAACACTTCTCCGTACTCCTCAAAGTGGCTCCTCACCTGCTCCTCACTCACCTTCCTGCTCAGCTTCGTGATGTGGATTTTCTGCTCATCCGCGAAAGTAGGTTCGGAAGGTATGAGAGTTTCGGCAGCTGTGGAAGTTTCACCTTCGGCATGGTCGTTCGCACCTTTGTCGGCAGCACTTGCCTGTGAAACAAAGCATGTATTTTGCAAACGGTAGTAAAAAACGCAGGTTTTTAAAAACATGCATAGTATGTTATATTTAAACAAAAAAATATTGTACGATATGTGTAATACCAAATGGTTTGATTAAAACGCGCCCAACGTAAATTTGCACCTTATTGTTAACTCATTTTTTTACAAATTGCTTTAACTATTTCAAACTTACTTCATCAATAACGATGGCTCTAGTTTGGACAATGGATGCGTCCAAACTTTCCAATGTAGTAGTTGTAGTATTTGATCCAGGCATTTCGTTTGTGCAGCTTACTTGGTGTTCATAAATCATTTCCTCTGCCGTACTTTTCTCAACTTCATCAGAGCTTTTTTGGCTGGTCACTGCATCTTTCTTACCAGACCAAGTGACGCTGTCCACATACTTGAAAAAAGATGACTCGATGCACAAGTTGCCTTTTTCATCTCGTGGAGTCAGCACAAAACTCTGAAAAAATTCCCGATCCTCGTTGTTATTGGTGATTGTGCCGGTCACAAAAACATGTTTGCTTGCACCCACATCGCTTGCATCATTAATTCCGTACTCCATGTCTTCAACGTTGAAGTTGTCAACACGACTCAGTTCCTTTGAGTAAATATGATTCAGTTTCATTAAAAATAGGTTGCTCTTAAGTATTGTATTTAATTGGTACGAGTTTTTTTAATATATTAATATATAAGAGTTTTAGATCAAATTTAAGTAAAAAAAAACATTATTTACTTAAAACTCTAGGAAAAATATTTTTAGAATTGTTTGTAGACTATAAACTCAACTCAGAAAAAGTACATTATGTTAAGAACGTAATTAATAAATTAAGTTATTAATTAGCAAGTTTTAATTTAATTGAAACATCAAGTTAATAAGTTATATTCTATATCTTTCTCTCAACCAAAGAAAGCTTTTAAAACCCCTACTTTTTCTGAAATGTATTTAAAAAAAACCTATAAAAACAGTTTTAAGCCATTTTTGTTATATACTACATCTAAGTTATCAGTAAGTAAACAGCATTTATAAAAAGGAATAAAATAAATTGAAATTTATTTTATGTTTGTATTAGAATGACGGTAAGTGGATCGGCAAAAAAATTGCTTTTTACTAAATACTATGAAAAAAATATTTTTTATTTTCAAATTGAGCTAAACATAAAGCTGATGCTTGTTTTTAAATACTGTTGAACCTGTTATTTATCGACTAGGTTAACATTACATTTTATAACATTCATTTTTACACTTTTTTTTTTCCTTTAAAAGCTTGTGAAAACAGCAAGAAATTTAAAACTAACGTATCCAGTTATGCTTTTTTATTTCAGGTACATAGTAAAGCATATTAATTTTATTATACATTACAAATGTTTTTGTAAACAAAGTTTTCATGTTTGTAGTTTCTACAGTATATACTAGGTTTTTCTTAACTTTTTTTTTTCCATAAGCCACCTTTGAAAAATTAATAAACCTACTGCTCTCTTTTAAAAACTACGTTTAAAAGCGACTAAGACTTTTTTCTTCTTTATTGTAAACTCCAGAATATCTATTGTGTTCATTTTATTTTATTCATATTTTGGTATGGTGGTTAGGAATAACGGTATAAATGTCCTTAACAAAAGTATAAAGTATAAAAAATTTTTAGGTTTAGTTAACCCAAGAACTTTATTTTTAATTTATAAAAGTACCAAGAGATGGTATAAGTCATCAAAATATAAAGTAAAGTTTCAATCAAAGTAGGACTTTTGAAATAATTAATTTAACATATGTGTGTTTTTTTATTTAGTAAAATTATATCTATATGTTTTTTTTTACTTCAGATATTAAGTTTTACCATATTAAAGAGGTTCGTTATACATTTTAAAATACTAAACAGTTTAATAAAGATTCAGAAAAATATGTAATTATTTAATTTTTTTACAAGTATAATAAAAACGAGGATTAACTAACTAATTAAGTATCTATTAAAGATTATCTATTTATAAAAACAGCAGTCATTACTTTTTCGAGTCCGTCGATGTTTTGAGTAAATACTTTCAGCACCTGTTTTCTGTCGAACAAATTCTTTATGAACTTGTGAGCAACCGAAGGGTAGTGATCAGGATTCGGCATAATCTCCTTTGAAGTTTTCAGGAACGGCCTCGGATCTTTTTTGAACTGCTCAAGATCGAAGACCAGCCTGGGATCTTCCAAATTGTACTGTTTGAACTTTTCACTGTTGTAGAGACCGTTAGGGCTCCTAAAAAATGTTTAGTTTAATATGTGTAAATATTCTTATTAACTTTTAAACTTTTCACAAATAAAAATCCTCGACTTTTACCTGAAATCAGGAATTCCACAGTTAGTTGATATTCCAGCTCCAGTCAGAAAAACGATGCTTTTGTAAGTTCCAAGTTGTATTCCTTTTAATACTTCAGGTAATATAGAACACCTATTTAAGTCAAATACTAACTTTAATATGGTTAAAATCTTTTTTATTTAATAAACAAACAATAAGTTTGAACAAATTTTTGAATAAAAAATATACAGTACACTTATAATATTTTGAAAATATAGTTAACTATTTAAGCTAAATCAAACATATTTAAAAATTCTTACTTTGAACTTTCTCTAGTCTGTCTTTGTTTTCCCAAAGTTTCAATACATTTATCCACATCTTCTTTTGCAACGACATGTTTCATTGTTTTATACAGATTTTCTGACACACCATTTAAAAATATGTTTTCTTTTTTGATTTTCTTGACTTTTTGAGTTTTTTCGTTATTATGATGCTTCGCAGGTCTCTTTGTAGTTTTGTTCGGATGGATTTTTGTTTCCATGTTTATTCCATATGCTTTTCCTTCATGAGTTTCTTTAATTTTCGCTAGCTCACTGTATGTTTGAGGATGTTGTTTTATTTTCAACTTCATTCCGGATGCTTTTCCTTGGTCAGTTCCTTTAGTTTTTTCCAGCTTACTTTCAACGATCTCTATGACTCGTGTCGCATTATCGTGATCGAAAAGCTTCTTTATTATTGAGTTTTTGAGATGTTTGAAGTCGCTGAAGTTGTACTGGTTGCGAAAAAGAAAATGATTTTACTCTTAAAAAATAACGCTCTTGTTCTAAAAATTCTCATTTTTCATCGTTTAAGTAAAGTTTTAGGTATTTTTTTTGCATAGAATTTTGTGCCCGAAATGATAGAGACATTTGTTTTTGATTATTGGCAAGTTTAAAAAAAAAAAAAATAAAATTTCAAAAAAGAAACTTACTTGTTCATTTTTATTGAATTTTGTTGCTCAAAAATTTGCATAAATTTTCATATTTACAGTGCTGTCTAGTTTTCATATAAAAACTACTTTAGCTTGTTTATATCAGTTAGGTAAACTTGATGTTCTTATTATAAATATAATTGACTAAAATGCTTATGGAGTTGAATATTTAAATTAATGGAAGTTTACAAAAACAAACCTAAATAAAATATTATCAATAAACATTTGTGTTCAATTGTTGTGCTAAAATAATCAACTAAATTGAGTTTAGTTTGTTGAATAAATAAAGTTTAAGAGTTTTTCTATTTAAATAAGTTTCTTCGTTCGTCTACTCTTGTGTTATACATTTATTATTGTTAACAAGTTACATAGTTTTTAATTTATTGTTTGTTTTATTTTTATACGTTTAATTGTTTATACAAAACCTTTTAATTTAAACATAAATTTAAAACTGAAATTATAAATGTAGCACAGATATTGTTATCAACATAGTTCAAATATTAGTATCTTTTTTCTTTTAACTTTTAACTCATATGCTGTTGAAAAATATAAGTTTGAAAGATCCTCTAAAACAAGTAAAAAATGTAGTTTCAAGTTTTAAAGTTCTATTTTTCTTACTTTTCATCCTTTTTATAAACTGTTTGGTGTTTTTTGAAGCAGAATTAGGTGATTGACATGATGGTAAAATTTATTTAAAAGTAAAACAAGGTTTAAAAAACACAACTAAAACTTTTAAAACAGTTTAAAGTTTTCAAAAGAAGAGAAGATAAAATCAATTTTCCTGTTTGAATTTTGCATAATAACATAGTGTGAATATAAAGTTTGAGAAAATCTTGTTTTTCATCGTTTTAAAAAGTTTTTTGGGTTTTTCTAGCATTAAATTTTCTGACAGAAACGATGGAGATATTTATTTTTAGTTATTGGCAAGTTTATAATAAAAAATGAAAAAATTTGAAAAAAGTTATACTTGTTCATTTTTATTCGATTTTGTTGCATATCAATTTGCATAATTTATAATGACTACAGCTGGCTAGGTCTTTAGATAAAACTACTTTTTTATAGAGTTTATTATTGTAACTAGTTCTTTAACAGTTTATCAAAGATTTTTTTTTTAGCTTAACAGTTTTATTAGTGTTTTGATGCGTATTAATTCAGTTTGTAAAGTTAGGCTAAACATTGGTGTCTGTGTAAGTATTTATTCTCAACTTATTGCAAATAGTTGTTCTTATAAATACTAGAGTTAAGCACTATTTTATAAATAAGTACTACACTAATCAATAAGTTTTATAAACTAGTTTTCAATCACTTTCAATGTAAATATTAGCTGTTAGCTTAAGTGTTTAGTAAGATTTCATTAGGTTAATTGGTTAGTTTTATCATTATGATTTAAATGACAAACATGAAATAGTTTTTGTATAAAAAAGTTAAATCTTTACTTTAGTGAAACTTGACAAACAATACTGAAATAACTGTGATAAAGTAAAATACCTTTTGTTAAAAATTATATTTAGCAATAAGTTCACATATATTTACTTTTGAATGATACCAGTTCAACTGTCATGATAAGTTTTAGCTTAGTTTATATGTAAGTTCCATAATGAGTAAAATGTGCTGGTTTTTCCATCAGGAACAGTATGTAGTTTAAAAAAACACAATACTGTGAATACTTGTTTTACAATTTTAAGAGTTCAATAAAAGATTTTATTGGATCTAAATTAGTTCAACTGTTCTGCAGCTCACAAGTATTTATTCAAATAACTAGAGTTTAAAGTGAACAATAGTATTCACATTATCAAGTTGTTTGACTATACATAGAAATGGAGTCAAACCATATAGATAAGTTTGTCAGTATACACATAAAATAAAAGCTCTTTTTTGTCAAATTCTAAGTAGTACATTATCTATAAACTTGATGAAATGTTTTTATTGTATGCCATAACTTACATTAAACTTTTTAATTAAGAAATAGTACTAAACTTAAGTCATGTAAAAAAAATCTGTTGTACAAATAAAAACGACCAAATTAAAAGTACAGAGTTTGTAAGATTATGCTAAGCTTTAACGTGTGCATAAATTTTTATTCACATACTTATGACAACTTAGGGTATCTTTAATACTAGAGTGTAGTATTCTTTTGTAAATAAGTACACAAACCAACAAGTTTCTGTAGAAAGTACTTAAGAAAAGTCAGTCATAAGTTTACTGTAGTTGTATTAAAACCACACCTTTTTTTAATCATTTATATTTACTCATGTGAGTTGTGTTTTGTTTAAGCAGTTAATGAGTAGATACAAATATAAACCTTTAAACTAAAGAAAATATTTAAAAATATAGCAGAGATTTTTGTTATGAACATAGTTCGATTACTAGTATCTGCTAATTGTTTCTAAATCCTTTCACGCAAAAATATACAAGTTTTAAAAAGCAAAGAGTTTAATTCAAAGCTTTGAAGTTTTTAAGTTCTATTTTGCTTATTTTTCATCCTTTTTTTAAAGTGTTTGGTGTTTTTTGAAGCAGAATTTGGTGCTCGACATGATGGTGAAGTTTATTTTTGAAAAAAACAAGGTTTGAAAAAAATATAGCAAAAAGTTTAAAATTAGCTTAAAACTTTCAAAGCGAGAGAAGAGAGATCTCGTGAATGTCACCAAGCGAATTTTTTGCACCAAGCTTTTATTTATTACGTAATTATAAAAATTTCTGTTTGCAGAAACTTTTAATGAAATAGCATTCATTTGTAAAATGTTTTGTTACTGGTAGCAGCTCTTGTCATTTTTTACTTTATCTTTACTTTCATAAATTATTTTAGAGTTTACCATTTTATATGTTTTTTTAAGTAATAAAAGGTACTAAAAGCAGATACACAAAATCAATTACTTGGTTTGAAAAAAAATCAGCATTGTCTTTAACAGTTGAAACTTCAACTGTTTATGCTTGAAAAAAATGAACATAAAACAAAATGTCTGTATGTATTAAAAGTATCTTGAACCAACAGTCTTCTACTCTAACCATGTGATTCATTATCTTTTTTTCATGATTTCAGAGAAAAGTGTTTACCTTTATGTTGAAAAAGAGTCTAAAATCAACAGTCTGTTACATTATAAGTAATCATGTTTTTCTACTTCATCATAGTTGCATTGAAAAGTTTTATATTCAGCACAAACAAATTGGGCATCTCTGCTTCAATTTCTGTTTGCTGAAATTTCAGTTTTCAAAAATTTCTTTTAACAGAAATTTTTAATGAAATAACATTTATTTGTAAAATGTTTTGTTACTGGTAGCAGCTCTTGTCATTCTTTACTTTACTTTCATAAATTATTTTAGAGTGTACCTTTTTATATGTTTTTTTAAGTAATAAAAGGTACTAAAAGCAGATACACAAAATCAATTACTTGGTTTGAAAAAAAAAATCAGCATTGTCTTTAACAGTTGAAACTTCAACTGTTTATGCTTGAAAAAAATGAACATAAAACAAAATGTCTGTATGTATTAAAAGTATCTTGAACCAACAGTCTTCTACTCTAACCATGTGATTCATTATCTTTTTTTCATGATTTCAGAGAAAAGTGTTTACCTTTATGTTGAAAAAGTGTCTCAAATCAACAGTCTGCTACATTATAAGTAATCATGTTTTTCTACTTCATCATAGTTGCACTGAAAAGCTTTATAGTAAGCACAAACAAATTAGGCATATCTGTTTAAATTTCACAGCAATCATCTATATCAATCCTTCTGGCCACTTACCTTCTTGTGGCAGTTCAAATATCAGGTCTGTTCTTAGTTTACTGCTCTTATTGAGGTAAGTGATTTATATGTTATACAAAATAGTTAATAATAAGATAATAAGCTTGTTATAAGATTATTTTTCAGGGTTACCAACATTTAATTTTTTGTTGTGCTCAGGTGTTTTTAGATACTTGAAAGTTAATTGTTTCATAAAATATTGTCATTATTTTTGTAAATATAGAATATCAATACTACAAATTAGTGCTCAAAACCAATAAGTATAAGTAAAGTACATAACACATTAACACCTTTTGGTGCTTAGTTTCTAATTTTATTCAAGTAAAAATGAAATTTGGTTTAAATGAGTACAGTTTTTGAATTAAAGAGTGGCAGCCCTGGTACTTAATGTCATAAAAATAAGAATTAATTACAATGAAAATTTTAGATTAAAAAATATCTTATAGAGTTTCTAAAGTGTGCAAAAGTAACTAAAATATGTTACTATTAAACTTCATTAGCTTTTCTATATGTCAAAACTTGTTTGTTATAAATCTTTATAAAGAAATTACAATGTAAAACGTTCAATTATCATTTTAGAGGTAAAAATCAAGCTGTTATTTTGTAAAGTGTTACTACAAGTTTGAAAATTAAGTAGTTAATTTTAAATCTTTGCACACTTTTAAAGACACATTGTTAATAATTGTTTAAGTAAATGTTTTATTATTATGTTTATATCCCTTAAGCACTTAAAGCTATAGTGTAAAATGTTTGTGTGTAAGTGACTTATTTTTTTACATTTGAACATATAGGAACACAAACAACATTCAGGCAGCTTGATCAACTGCCTGATGTTTAGTGTTTTTGTATGTTTATATAATTAAGTTAGATATGAGTCTGGTTTGTTGCAGTCACTTGTAATGATTATAGTTAACAGTAATAATATGTTTCAAAGTTTATGTGTATTATAACTTTGAAAACCATTTAGTGGTTATTATAATTGATAGAGTTATGATAAGAAACTTGTAACTAGCTGACAAAAACCAGACTGTTATCTGACTATGTATTATCTTTATAAAAAGACTATATTGTACTGATATAACTTAATTTTTTAGAGTACTTCAAAATAGTCTTTTCATGGAATTTTAGTTGTGACATTATAAAATAGTAAATCACAAGCATTTATTTGTCTTCAACTTGATACTATGTGTAGCATTAAATAAAGTGTTTTTTTTAGTTTAATCTCAAAATATATTAAATTCCATACAAAATAAATACTTATGATATACTGTTAGATAACGTCACCACAAGAATTCTAAAGAAAGACTATTTAAACAGTTAATAAACAATATGCAAACCGTTTTTATCTAAACAAAAAACACTGTCAAAAACTTTTGAAAAGAAATTTCTGTTCAATATTTTTGTAATTATATTTTATAGCAACTCTATGTTGTTGGTTAATAGCTACTCAAGAAGAGTTTTTGACAGTGGTGGCTTAGATTTAAATATGTTAGTTGCAAGTATAGAAATTGAATAATGTAAGTTAGGCTAAAATGTGTATATTTTAATTGGGTCGGCTGCAGTTGTAAGGTTTTGTTATGTTTTCAATCATAACATTATGAGGTGAAGTGATGATACAGCATAATAATAAGAACAATTACCAAGTTACATAAAAGTAAAATGAAAAACAAGTATTATAACTTCAAACTTAAAATTAATAAATATTGTAATATATTAGCCAATCAGAAGCGACGTTAGAACTGCAGCCGGACCTTTGATTTGTTATTCACATGAGGTAGTATGGTTTAGTTTGTAACAATGCGTTAAGGTGATTTTGCGATCTAAGAAATACGCACACGCATAAGGTACGCTATAAATTATTAAGGCCCGCCACACAATTTTTTTCACAAATGGGGATTCCCCTAAAGTGAAAATGTGGCGGGAAATTTTTGAGATTGATAATAGAAATATTTTTTTAAGGCATTTCGCCGGCTCCGCCGGCGAAAAATTTTCCACTTTTCTCCCAACCATTTTTTCTTAAAAACCTAATTACGCTTGGACTTCAGTTAGTAAGCCTGACAGCCAAACCAGATAAAAGTGTGGTACTGAGCTTCAAGTGTAATTCGGTTTTGAGTTAAAGTGGTGGCGGACAGCTTTCGTTATTTGTCTACAATAAGTCCCTTCCGCTGCGAATTCCTCCTCCTCCGGAGGAGGAATTCTTGCTCACGGGACTTTTGCACAAATAACGAAAGCCGTCCTTCAGGCCACGTCCTTATGCTGGTCGGCACCTAATTAGTTTTTTGTTTGATGTACGAGTAGTTACGCACGTTCCTTTAGTGTGTTATTTTTCTTTCAAACTCAATATTTAATATTAATTTATTTAAATTACAAGTAAAGTTTTATGTTTTATAGTATGTATCTCGGCTGTAATATTACAAATGATACAGTTTTGTAGTAGACAGTCTGGTAATATTCTATAATAAACACGCCACTTACTGTAATTTAATAACATAATTTTATTGTCCCCTTTGGAGGGTATTGCATCTGCAATTTTTTGCACGTCTTTCAGTGCCGGTAACTCTATGAATTTTCACAAATAATACAGGTTTTTTTTGAGTTACTTGAGTAGATTACTTGCTGAGATTTAAGTGTCGTTAGGCTTGAAAGAGGTAAAAATTGTTTGGACAAAAATGTTATTAAAATTAGTTAATGTAATATATTTCATTCTTAATAATAAAAATCATACTAATTTGTAAGAAGTATCTAAGTAACATTGTAATAGAAGATTTATGTCAATTTAAGGAGAAACCAAGCTTAAGTTTTCCATTTACATAAGCAAGTTTTTACATCTTTATTTGTATAAAAAAGTTTGGGCATCTTTTAAATAAGACTCTAATAAATCAGACTGTTTTGTCCACCATTTTTCAAGTAATTTTGCAATACTTTTATTTTTCCCTACTTACTATTATTACGTCATCACCCTGTAGTGTCATACAGTATAGACTAAGTAATTTTTATTTACACTTTAAGTTATTATTTGTATATGAATTATATCTTTTGGATTATAAACTATTAAATTTGTTTCAAATTGCTCTATGTTCTAAAGTTATATATTAATGAATAAGACTAACTGTACATACTTAATAAGTATTGGGTAAGATGTATCTTAATTAAACTAACAGATACAAACATTTAATTATGGCAATTAGCTCTTAAATATTTTCATTCTGCATGTAAATGTATCTAATTTTTAAACTACAATTACTTAATCATTAGTTATCAAATTGTTGCGCAGGTTTATATGACTGTTTCTAGTTTTATATCACAAACAACGTATGTACTTAACTATGAATTTAAAACATTGAACCATTCTTTCAATTAACATCCTATTTAAAGCCGTTATGAGTTTAAATGTCTCTATTAATTTTAACCATTATATATAACTTTATTTAACACTGAGTCAGTTAAAACATATAAATAATCGTAGGTATATAACAGTTCAATTATGTAGTTAGACATAACAATTTGTACTACTTGTTAATATTAAACTGTATATAGTTAAATGAATAAAATAGATTTATTAGAAAGTAAAGATTTCAGACTATATTGGATTTAATGATAAAATTAAATAAAAAACTGTGCAAGTTAAACTAATCACATAAACTAAAACACATAATACTATAAGACTAGAAGTTAAATGTTTTACTCATGAAAAATAACGCTCTTGTTCAATCAATACTCATTTTTCATCGTTTTTATAAAGTTTTTGGTCTTTTTTTTGCATAAAATTTTGTGCCCGAAATGACAGAGACATTAGTTTTTGAGTATTGGCAAGTTTAAAAAAAAAGAAGAAAATTCAATTAAGAAAAATTTGAATGTTCATTTTCATTGAATTTTAATGCTTATAAATTTGCATAAATACTAATGTTTACAGTTCAGTCTAGTTTTCAGATAAAAACTACTTTAGCTTGGTTCTATCACTTAGGTAAACTTGCTGTTGTTATTATAAATGTAATTTACCTGAAATTTTTATGGTGTTGACTATTAAAACTAATAGAAGTTTACTAAAACAAACCTAAAAAAAATATTAATAAAATTTGTTCTAAAATAGTTAACTTTATTTAATCAAAGAAAAGATGTTTCTATATTTTAACAAAAATTTTTGTTAGTTTACTCTTGTGTTACACATTTATTGTTGTAAATAAGTTATTTAGTTTTTACATTAATGTTTGTTTGTTTTTTATACATTTAATTGTTTATAAAAACCTTTAAGTCTAAACAGAAGTTTAAAACTGAAATTAATATTTGTTATCAACATAGTTTAAAATTTTTTGATTATCAAAGCATCAAATAAGTTTTTATCTTTCTTTTAGATTTAAGCAACAAAAATCAAAACTGCATTTAATATGTACACTGGCTCTGCTTATGCAGCTTTTGAATGGTAAATTTTTCAAACATCAAAATTCACGTAAAAGTTTTGTGTAAGACAAACAGCTTTATCTTTGTACGTATATTTCAAATGAAAAGTGTAACAACCATTTATAGTAGAAAACAATAGCTAAATAAACTTGTTTAAAATTAAAGTTACCTATATATTTTTTGCACTTACGAGGTCTTTTACCGAAACGTAGTTTGCATCACAGAGTCTTGAAAGAATAAAATATAATATCTTTCCTCTAGTAATTGAGTAATTTCTTTATTTGTTTTTGTAAAAATCAAGTCATAAAGTACTTTATTTACTTTATATACCAGCATTGAAGATAAACTTTCAAGTAGCTAATGGTTCAGCGGTTGTCAATTGGCCACAAGACCCGCAGGTAGTGAGATCGACTCCAGCCATGAGCACTTTTTGTTGATAAAATTTTAGCAAATTGTTTCAGCTTAAATTGTTCGGTATCTTATATCATTCTTTAACATTTTTATGAACAAAAGTATCTTGTATAAATACTTGAATAAACTATAAACGATTTAATTTTAAAAATTGCGTTCTTACGGTTGTGCTTCCGTAAGAAAATGTTTTTATAAATATCAACGAATAGAATAAACTTAATTCAAAAAACATACGTCGAATAAAATAGTTTCGAATGTCATTATAAACAAACACAAAGAACTGAAATATGGTCAAAACATTGTTATAAACGAGTTATGCCTTGGTAGTAGTGGTCGCCGGCGCCGTCGATGGTGGACGGAAGGCACTGTCACGCTTCGGTGAGCACGGCAACCAAGCTGTACGTGGTGGGCGGCAGCTTTGAAGGAAGCTGTTTATTTTTAAATCATCTTGTTCAGGATTGTACAAAATTCGTCAATGTCACCTTCCATAACCATCTTTTTGTATGGAGCCTGTGTGTTGGTCTCAAAGAATTTTGTTGCATGGTTGTTGATTAGAAGTTTCGGGCAACCATTAGACACTTCTTCAACCAATAGATTTATTGGTGGAACCTGTTTGTTAGCCACATATTAAGAAAAAAGAAATTACATATTTCTGAAATTTCAACAATGTTAAAATAAAAGGTTTGTAACCAACGAGAAATATCGTTGTTCAACCATTACAATACATCAAAATTAAAAATAAAAACATTTCTTTGCATGTCATGCTTTACTCACCTGTAGAGAAGTTCCCATCACAATGAGAAGATCGCATTCGGACAAAACTTCTTTCACTTCTTGAGAAAACTGCCACTTTTCACAATCAAAAATTTATTTATCAAGAGGCTCTTGGAACAAAATGACGTTAGGCTTGATAACTCCGTCGCAACTTTTGTTACGGCATGTTGACACTCTAACTGCTTCAATGTCATCCTATAAATATACGCAAAATAATTCAACATTAATTGTTTTCTTATTTTTAATAAGTTTATCATTAAGAACCACTTTTACAAATAAAACTTGACGTTTTCAAAAGAATTTTATGATTATAAACAAATCTTTAATAACTAATTGAATTTCACAATAATACTTTTTTTACTACGGTGAACAAGTAAAGATTTACTATATATGTAAATTAATATCTCTCAGTAAAAAATTAAATCGTTTGTTACTTTGAAGAACTTATTACTTTAATGTCATCTAAAATGTATTTTTCTTCACATTTCATGCATGTAGCTGTGTCATAACCTCCGTGGCAGAACACCAGTCTATCCTTCGGTATATCAGCAACTGTAATTTATTCAATTAGCTAAATGATTGTTAATAATATAAACTTTGTATATGTTGTCTTTGTTTTTTTAAGCTAAGAATTAGTGTTTTTTTTTACTTTTAGATATTAAATTTTATCATATTAAAGAGGTTCGTTATACATTTTAAAATACTAAACAGTTTAATAAAGATTCAGAAAAATATGTAATTATTTAATTTTTTTAGAAGTATAATAAAAATAAGGAATAACTAACTAATAAAGTTAGATCTTTTGTTAACAAACGCTTCTTTTTTTTTTGATAGTTATAAAAATATAGTTTGTTTAATCAAAATTAGTACAACTGTTAAAAAAAATTAAAATATAACTTGTTAGCTTCGAAATAAAAGTATTTTAAACCGAGTTTCTCCTTTTTGCTTGAAATATATAGTATTTTGCTATTACATTCTATCAGGCACGTATATCTATGTGCAAAAAACTTCTTTTATTTCAGCTTGAAAAAACTGTACTTTCTTAGCTTTTAGTATTAATTTATACTTAGTCATGCACTCCTGAAAAATAAAATTGTTATATATGTACTCTGTAGCATTTTTAGTGTCGTAAATATTAAACGAATTCAATGCATCTAATCTGTATACATTTAGCGCGTTAAAGATTTGATTTGTCAAAAAGCTGCATTGCAAAATTGATTCTAATGTAAGCTGTAGCTTTTACTTCAAAATCAAAATCGTACAATTGTTTGTTACAAAAATTTGCTTAGTTTAATGTTTTTTCTATTGACTACGTTAAATGATTTTAAGTTAAATTGTGATTTTTTTATACTTATTTTCAAATAAAGTTTTATGGGTTAAGATAAACGGCAACAAATAAAGAGTCATAGGAGGTAAGGAGAAAAATAAATTGCTTTGTATACAGTTATCACCCATACTTCAACATTCCATTTTTGAAGTATTAACATAACTGCGAATTTTTATAGTAAGTTCAATTAAATTAGAGGTAGTATAAATTGCTATGCTTTCGCTAGGAGGTTATCACGCGTCATTTCAGATGTTTTAATTTTTGCAGATTCGTAACTTTTTTAAGCTAATTTGTCTCTACATTCTATTATTATTAGAGCACAGTTTATATTTTTTAGGAAAGTTAGAATTAAATAATAGTACAATTTATAATTCAATTGTATATTTTTGAAATTAAACTGTTAGTTTGTTTATATAAAACTTTTACTTAATTTTTCTTAAGCCAAATACTTTAAAATTATAATAATAATATTTAAACTACCAAAACTTAATAAACAAAAACGACCAGTGTTTCAAATATGAAAATCAGGATTTAATGAGACAACAAAATTCACATTGTATATTCTTTCGCAAACAGGCAGTTAAATACAAATGAATAAAGCTCCTGATTTTTTGAATTTGCCTACATAAAACACTAGCTTTGCAAGAAACCACAACGATTAAAATTAACTTGAGAGAAACAACTATCAACCTTGGTAAAATCGTTGTTTTTTAGTTTTTTTTTTGGTAGATTCAAGTTATGTTGTGGCTCTTTTTTTTTTGTACTAATATTGTTGTGGTCTCGCATTCCTCCGTTTACCATTGCACCCCATGCCGCATTTGTTGTGATTCTTCTTATTTCTATAATTCTTGTGGTTGCTGTTGAAGGGAAAAATTCGGATCTTTTCATCTGAGATCTGGGATGCTGCATCCTTTATTAAAGTTTTAGGTTTTTGTTTAGTTGTGAAATTTAAAAAACTTGAATTAACTTAAATAGGTTTGTAAAATAAACAGAAAACGTTATTTTAACTAAGAAGTTTTACGAACTTTTGTTTTACTAGCTATTACTAAACGAACAAGTGAAATATGATTTCAATTTTTATTTAAATTAGATTATTTAGAAGAAACCTTACAAAGTAACTAACTTTATCAGCCAGCACCGCGTTCACCGTCATCTTGTCCCGGAACGTCACCCGACCGAAGTTGTAACCGTCCTCGGAACTCCTGCTCTGCCTGCTCTCAACAACTTCCACCTTCAACACTTCTCCGTACTCCTCAAAGTGGCTCCTCACCTGCTCCTCACTCACCTTCCTGCTCAGCTTCGTGATGTGGATTTTCTGCTCATCCGCGAAAGTAGGTTCGGAAGGTATGAGAGTTTCGGCAGCTGTGGAAGTTTCACCTTCGGCATGGTCGTTCGCACCTTTGTCGGCAGCACTTGCCTGTGAAACAAAGCATGTATTTTGCAAACGGTAGTAAAAAACGCAGGTTTTTAAAAACATGCATAGTATGTTATATTTAAACAAAAAAATATTGTACGATATGTGTAATACCAAATGGTTTGATTAAAACGCGCCCAACGTAAATTTGCACCTTATTGTTAACTCATTTTTTTACAAATTGCTTTAACTATTTCAAACTTACTTCATCAATAACGATGGCTCTAGTTTGGACAATGGATGCGTCCAAACTTTCCAATGTAGTAGTTGTAGTATTTGATCCAGGCATTTCGTTTGTGCAGCTTACTTGGTGTTCATAAATCATTTCCTCTGCCGTACTTTTCTCAACTTCATCAGAGCTTTTTTGGCTGGTCACTGCATCTTTCTTACCAGACCAAGTGACGCTGTCCGCATACTTGAAAAAAGATGACTTGACGCGCAAGTTGCCTTTTTCATCTCGTGGAGTCAGCACAAAACTCTGAAAAAATTCCCGATCCTCGTTGTTATTGGTGATTGTGCCGGTCACAAAAACATGTTTGCTTGCACCCACATCGCTTGCATCATTAATTCCGTACTCCATGTCTTCAACGTTGAAGTTGTCAACACGACTCAGTTCCTTTGAGTAAATATGATTCAGTTTCATTAAAAATAGGTTGCTCTTAAGTATTGTATTTAATTGGTACGAGTTTTTTTAATATATTAATATATAAGAGTTTTAGATCAAATTTAAGTAAAAAAAAACATTATTTACTTAAAACTCTAGGAAAAATATTTTTAGAATTGTTTGTAGACTATAAACTCAACTCAGAAAAAGTACATTATGTTAAGAACGTAATTAATAAATTAAGTTATTAATTAGCAAGTTTTAATTTAATTGAAACATCAAGTTAATAAGTTATATTCTATATCTTTCTCTCAACCAAAGAAAGCTTTTAAAACCCCTACTTTTTCTGAAATGTATTTAAAAAAAACCTATAAAAACAGTTTTAAGCCATTTTTGTTATATACTACATCTAAGTTATCAGTAAGTAAACAGCATTTATAAAAAGGAATAAAATAAATTGAAATTTATTTTATGTTTGTATTAGAATGACGGTAAGTGGATCGGCAAAAAAATTGCTTTTTACTAAATACTATGAAAAAAATATTTTTTATTTTCAAATTGAGCTAAACATAAAGCTGATGCTTGTTTTTAAATACTGTTGAACCTGTTATTTATCGACTAGGTTAACATTACATTTTATAACATTCATTTTTACACTTTTTTTTTTCCTTTAAAAGCTTGTGAAAACAGCAAGAAATTTAAAACTAACGTATCCAGTTATGCTTTTTTATTTCAGGTACATAGTAAAGCATATTAATTTTATTATACATTACAAATGTTTTTGTAAACAAAGTTTTCATGTTTGTAGTTTCTACAGTATATACTAGGTTTTTCTTAACTTTTTTTTTTCCATAAGCCACCTTTGAAAAATTAATAAACCTACTGCTCTCTTTTAAAAACTACGTTTAAAAGCGACTAAGACTTTTTTCTTCTTTATTGTAAACTCCAGAATATCTATTGTGTTCATTTTATTTTATTCATATTTTGGTATGGTGGTTAGGAATAACGGTATAAATGTCCTTAACAAAAGTATAAAGTATAAAAAATTTTTAGGTTTAGTTAACCCAAGAACTTTATTTTTAATTTATAAAAGTACCAAGAGATGGTATAAGTCATCAAAATATAAAGTAAAGTTTCAATCAAAGTAGGACTTTTGAAATAATTAATTTAACATATGTGTGTTTTTTTATTTAGTAAAATTATATCTATATGTTTTTTTTTACTTCAGATATTAAGTTTTACCATATTAAAGAGGTTCGTTATACATTTTAAAATACTAAACAGTTTAATAAAGATTCAGAAAAATATGTAATTATTTAATTTTTTTACAAGTATAATAAAAACGAGGATTAACTAACTAATTAAGTATCTATTAAAGATTATCTATTTATAAAAACAGCAGTCATTACTTTTTCGAGTCCGTCGATGTTTTGAGTAAATACTTTCAGCACCTGTTTTCTGTCGAACAAATTCTTTATGAACTTGTGAGCAACCGAAGGGTAGTGATCAGGATTCGGCATAATCTCCTTTGAAGTTTTCAGGAACGGCCTCGGATCTTTTTTGAACTGCTCAAGATCGAAGACCAGCCTGGGATCTTCCAAATTGTACTGTTTGAACTTTTCACTGTTGTAGAGACCGTTAGGGCTCCTAAAAAATGTTTAGTTTAATATGTGTAAATATTCTTATTAACTTTTAAACTTTTCACAAATAAAAATCCTCGACTTTTACCTGAAATCAGGAATTCCACAGTTAGTTGATATTCCAGCTCCAGTCAGAAAAACGATGCTTTTGTAAGTTCCAAGTTGTATTCCTTTTAATACTTCAGGTAATATAGAACACCTATTTAAGTCAAATACTAACTTTAATATGGTTAAAATCTTTTTTATTTAATAAACAAACAATAAGTTTGAACAAATTTTTGAATAAAAAATATACAGTACACTTATAATATTTTGAAAATATAGTTAACTATTTAAGCTAAATCAAACATATTTAAAAATTCTTACTTTGAACTTTCTCTAGTCTGTCTTTGTTTTCCCAAAGTTTCAATACATTTATCCACATCTTCTTTTGCAACGACATGTTTCATTGTTTTATACAGATTTTCTGACACACCATTTAAAAATATGTTTTCTTTTTTGATTTTCTTGACTTTTTGAGTTTTTTCGTTATTATGATGCTTCGCAGGTCTCTTTGTAGTTTTGTTCGGATGGATTTTTGTTTCCATGTTTATTCCATATGCTTTTCCTTCATGAGTTTCTTTAATTTTCGCTAGCTCACTGTATGTTTGAGGATGTTGTTTTATTTTCAACTTCATTCCGGATGCTTTTCCTTGGTCAGTTCCTTTAGTTTTTTCCAGCTTACTTTCAACGATCTCTATGACTCGTGTCGCATTATCGTGATCGAAAAGCTTCTTTATTATTGAGTTTTTGAGATGTTTGAAGTCGCTGAAGTTGTACTGGTTGCGAAAAAGAAAATGATTTTACTCTTAAAAAATAACGCTCTTGTTCTAAAAATTCTCATTTTTCATCGTTTAAGTAAAGTTTTAGGTATTTTTTTTGCATAGAATTTTGTGCCCGAAATGATAGAGACATTTGTTTTTGATTATTGGCAAGTTTAAAAAAAAAAAAAATAAAATTTCAAAAAAGAAACTTACTTGTTCATTTTTATTGAATTTTGTTGCTCAAAAATTTGCATAAATTTTCATATTTACAGTGCTGTCTAGTTTTCATATAAAAACTACTTTAGCTTGTTTATATCAGTTAGGTAAACTTGATGTTCTTATTATAAATATAATTGACTAAAATGCTTATGGAGTTGAATATTTAAATTAATGGAAGTTTACAAAAACAAACCTAAATAAAATATTATCAATAAACATTTGTGTTCAATTGTTGTGCTAAAATAATCAACTAAATTGAGTTTAGTTTGTTGAATAAATAAAGTTTAAGAGTTTTTCTATTTAAATAAGTTTCTTCGTTCGTCTACTCTTGTGTTATACATTTATTATTGTTAACAAGTTACATAGTTTTTAATTTATTGTTTGTTTTATTTTTATACGTTTAATTGTTTATACAAAACCTTTTAATTTAAACATAAATTTAAAACTGAAATTATAAATGTAGCACAGATATTGTTATCAACATAGTTCAAATATTAGTATCTTTTTTCTTTTAACTTTTAACTCATATGCTGTTGAAAAATATAAGTTTGAAAGATCCTCTAAAACAAGTAAAAAATGTAGTTTCAAGTTTTAAAGTTCTATTTTTCTTACTTTTCATCCTTTTTATAAACTGTTTGGTGTTTTTTGAAGCAGAATTAGGTGATTGACATGATGGTAAAATTTATTTAAAAGTAAAACAAGGTTTAAAAAACACAACTAAAACTTTTAAAACAGTTTAAAGTTTTCAAAAGAAGAGAAGATAAAATCAATTTTCCTGTTTGAATTTTGCATAATAACATAGTGTGAATATAAAGTTTGAGAAAATCTTGTTTTTCATCGTTTTAAAAAGTTTTTTGGGTTTTTCTAGCATTAAATTTTCTGACAGAAACGATGGAGATATTTATTTTTAGTTATTGGCAAGTTTATAATAAAAAATGAAAAAATTTGAAAAAAGTTATACTTGTTCATTTTTATTCGATTTTGTTGCATATCAATTTGCATAATTTATAATGACTACAGCTGGCTAGGTCTTTAGATAAAACTACTTTTTTATAGAGTTTATTATTGTAACTAGTTCTTTAACAGTTTATCAAAGATTTTTTTTTTAGCTTAACAGTTTTATTAGTGTTTTGATGCGTATTAATTCAGTTTGTAAAGTTAGGCTAAACATTGGTGTCTGTGTAAGTATTTATTCTCAACTTATTGCAAATAGTTGTTCTTATAAATACTAGAGTTAAGCACTATTTTATAAATAAGTACTACACTAATCAATAAGTTTTATAAACTAGTTTTCAATCACTTTCAATGTAAATATTAGCTGTTAGCTTAAGTGTTTAGTAAGATTTCATTAGGTTAATTGGTTAGTTTTATCATTATGATTTAAATGACAAACATGAAATAGTTTTTGTATAAAAAAGTTAAATCTTTACTTTAGTGAAACTTGACAAACAATACTGAAATAACTGTGATAAAGTAAAATACCTTTTGTTAAAAATTATATTTAGCAATAAGTTCACATATATTTACTTTTGAATGATACCAGTTCAACTGTCATGATAAGTTTTAGCTTAGTTTATATGTAAGTTCCATAATGAGTAAAATGTGCTGGTTTTTCCATCAGGAACAGTATGTAGTTTAAAAAAACACAATACTGTGAATACTTGTTTTACAATTTTAAGAGTTCAATAAAAGATTTTATTGGATCTAAATTAGTTCAACTGTTCTGCAGCTCACAAGTATTTATTCAAATAACTAGAGTTTAAAGTGAACAATAGTATTCACATTATCAAGTTGTTTGACTATACATAGAAATGGAGTCAAACCATATAGATAAGTTTGTCAGTATACACATAAAATAAAAGCTCTTTTTTGTCAAATTCTAAGTAGTACATTATCTATAAACTTGATGAAATGTTTTTATTGTATGCCATAACTTACATTAAACTTTTTAATTAAGAAATAGTACTAAACTTAAGTCATGTAAAAAAAATCTGTTGTACAAATAAAAACGACCAAATTAAAAGTACAGAGTTTGTAAGATTATGCTAAGCTTTAACGTGTGCATAAATTTTTATTCACATACTTATGACAACTTAGGGTATCTTTAATACTAGAGTGTAGTATTCTTTTGTAAATAAGTACACAAACCAACAAGTTTCTGTAGAAAGTACTTAAGAAAAGTCAGTCATAAGTTTACTGTAGTTGTATTAAAACCACACCTTTTTTTAATCATTTATATTTACTCATGTGAGTTGTGTTTTGTTTAAGCAGTTAATGAGTAGATACAAATATAAACCTTTAAACTAAAGAAAATATTTAAAAATATAGCAGAGATTTTTGTTATGAACATAGTTCGATTACTAGTATCTGCTAATTGTTTCTAAATCCTTTCACGCAAAAATATACAAGTTTTAAAAAGCAAAGAGTTTAATTCAAAGCTTTGAAGTTTTTAAGTTCTATTTTGCTTATTTTTCATCCTTTTTTTAAAGTGTTTGGTGTTTTTTGAAGCAGAATTTGGTGCTCGACATGATGGTGAAGTTTATTTTTGAAAAAAACAAGGTTTGAAAAAAATATAGCAAAAAGTTTAAAATTAGCTTAAAACTTTCAAAGCGAGAGAAGAGAGATCTCGTGAATGTCACCAAGCGAATTTTTTGCACCAAGCTTTTATTTATTACGTAATTATAAAAATTTCTGTTTGCAGAAACTTTTAATGAAATAGCATTCATTTGTAAAATGTTTTGTTACTGGTAGCAGCTCTTGTCATTTTTTACTTTATCTTTACTTTCATAAATTATTTTAGAGTTTACCATTTTATATGTTTTTTTAAGTAATAAAAGGTACTAAAAGCAGATACACAAAATCAATTACTTGGTTTGAAAAAAAATCAGCATTGTCTTTAACAGTTGAAACTTCAACTGTTTATGCTTGAAAAAAATGAACATAAAACAAAATGTCTGTATGTATTAAAAGTATCTTGAACCAACAGTCTTCTACTCTAACCATGTGATTCATTATCTTTTTTTCATGATTTCAGAGAAAAGTGTTTACCTTTATGTTGAAAAAGAGTCTAAAATCAACAGTCTGTTACATTATAAGTAATCATGTTTTTCTACTTCATCATAGTTGCATTGAAAAGTTTTATATTCAGCACAAACAAATTGGGCATCTCTGCTTCAATTTCTGTTTGCTGAAATTTCAGTTTTCAAAAATTTCTTTTAACAGAAATTTTTAATGAAATAACATTTATTTGTAAAATGTTTTGTTACTGGTAGCAGCTCTTGTCATTCTTTACTTTACTTTCATAAATTATTTTAGAGTGTACCTTTTTATATGTTTTTTTAAGTAATAAAAGGTACTAAAAGCAGATACACAAAATCAATTACTTGGTTTGAAAAAAAAAATCAGCATTGTCTTTAACAGTTGAAACT